>NC_090756.1:16247057-16382057 GCF_036898095.1 Palaemon carinicauda | reverse complement strand
CTATTGTGGCTAACCTGTCCTTCTCATGTTTTGGTTTGTCTTGTACTATTGCGGCTGGCGTGTCCTTCTCTTGTTTTGTTTTGTTGTTTGCTATCGCAGCATACGTGACCTCCTCTTGTTTTGGTTTGTCATCTGCTATTGGGGCTGGCTTGTCCTTCTCCTGTTCTGGTTTGTCGTGTGCTTGGGGGGCTGTAGCCGACGGCCCTCGAACTCTGTTTAAATGTGTTCCATTGTCGATGTTCAGATTTTATAATGAGATTTTAAGTAGCTTGTTGCTACAAGGCCAATTTATGTGGATAAATAATCCAGTATTTTGTTCTTCACTCACAGTATTTGAGTGCATACCCCCGCCACTTGCACAGTCGTATGAATGAATGAAATACTGCTCTACAAGCAGATAAAAAAGGAAGGTTTTGCAACCTCACTGCCCTAGTGAGTTAGGGAGTGGAAATTTTGGGGAGCTTACAGGTCTACCTAGTGTGCCATCAGCAGCCATTGCCTGGCTCTCTCTGGTCCTATGGGAGAGAAGTTGGTGACTTTTAAAGCCTTTGATTTGGTCTTGAAAATTAATGGGTATTATGAATTAAAAATACTGCACTTGAAATGAGAGAGAGAGAGAGAGATGAAATGAGAGAGAGAGAGAGAGAGAGAGAGAGAGAGAGAGAGAGAGAGAGAATCACTTTCTGAATGCCATCATTGCATTCACGTATGTATTTATAATGTTACTCTCTCTCTCTCTCTCTCTCTCTCTCTCTCTCTCTCTCTCTCCAGCTCGCAAAGTTTGTAGCAAAATTTTTCTATAGTGCAGAACGAATTGACTTCAGTCTGTATGAACGGGTGACCATTTGTATTTCTGCTCCATAACCATAACAGACTTCCAACAGACCTAGCAGTCTGTTGTCAGTGGCATGGGCCCACACCAAAGATTCGGAAATCCAACTGTTGAATGCGAATTGATAGTAATGGAATATTTTCAATTCATTATTCATTTCCTGTGTTGATTATTCATGAATAGAAAAGCGACCATTTCCGGTTCCTGTCACTTGCCTTTGTAGAATCCACGCTTTTGATAGGTTTAGGGGAAGAGCATGGTATTACGTCATCAATTAGTGACGTCATAAAATAGAATCCTCGCTTCTGATTGGTTTGGTGGAAGAGCATGCTATTACGTCATCAATCAGTGACGTCATGAAAAGGATTGCATCATTATTATCTCGGTTGATGATATCAAAGATTCTCTCTCTCTCTCTCTCTCTCTCTCTCTCTCTCTCGGCACTGGGTTATGCCATGCACTGTAGGGTTATACCCTTGTTGCAACTAACCTTAGCCATCTATTGCAAGCAGCAACAGTTTAGAGACATTCAAGAATGGAAGGTCAAAGGTTATCAGATATTTTGGTCTCAATTGCTTAACGAATAAATATTTGAATAACGATTAAATACGCGATTAACGAATAGATGGACGATGAATGAATAAACACACGATTAACAAATAAATGTGTATAACGAATAATATTTGTTTAACGAATAGATGCGTGATGAAGGAAAAAATATGCGATTAACGAGTAGATACATGATGAATGAATAAATATGTCATTAACGAATAAATATGCGGTTAATGAATAGATGCTTGATGAGTGAATAAATCTATCATTAAGGAATAAATATGTAAATAATGAATAAATGTGTGTATGATGAATAAATTTGTGATTAACGAATAAATATGTGAATAATGAATAAATATGCAATTAACGAATAGATGCGTGGTGAATGAATAAATACGTTATTAACGAATATATGAGTGATGAATGAATAAACACGGTTAATGAATAGATGCGTGATGAATTGATAAATACATGATTAATGAAGAGATGCATGATGAATGAATAAATACAGGATTAATGAATAAATGTGTAAATAAAAAATAACTACGTGATTAACGAATAGATGTGTGATGAATTAATAAATAAAGCATTAATGAATAGATATGAAAATAATGAATAAGTACACAATTAACGAATAAATACATGATGAATAAATGAATATCCGATATACGAATATACACCAGATTATTGAATAAATACCGATCAATGAATAAATATAAAATCAAAATACGTGATTAACGAATAATGCGAAACTAAAATACACGATCAACGAGTAAATACGAAATTGTATTACTTGATTAACGTATAAACACGAAATTAAAATACATGAATAACAAATGAATACAAAATTGAAATACATGATTAACGAATAAATACAAAATTAAAATACATGAATAACGAATAAATCCGAAAATGAAATACGTGATTATCGAATAAATACAAAATTAAAATACATGATTATCGAATAAATACAAAATTAAAATACATGATTATCGAATAAATACAAAATTGAAATACATGATTAACGAATAAATACGAAAATAGAATACATGATTAACGAATAAATACGAAAATAAGATACCTGATTAACGAATAAATACGGAATTAAAATGCATGATTAACGAATAAATACGGAATTAAAATGCATGATTAACGAATAAATACGGAATTAAAATGCATGATTAACGAATAAATACGGAATTAAAATACATGATTAACGAATAAATACGCATGAACGACACTGCCTATTAACAAAGCTTCGATTCCCCCCCCCCATTCAATCAGTCAATCGGTCGTAACCGAGATTTATAGAGAAATTTAGAGATTTTCAATTAATCGCATTTGATACATTGCCGCGCGAAGGTATTAATTCCTGAATAGGCTTTTGTCCGAATCAATCTCTCTCTCTCTCTCTCTCTCTCTCTCTCGTATTAATAACCTAGTAGGTTTATGTCTGTATATATATATATATATATATAAATATATATATATATATATATATACATATATATATATATATATGTATATATATATATACATATATATATATATACACATATATATATATATATATATATGTTCATACACTTTGGTTAAGTGCAAGATAATATTAGTCTCTCACTCTGTCTGTCTCTCTCTCTCTCTCTCTCTCTCTCTCTCTCTCTCTCTTTTCTTTAGGTAGATAGTTATATTACTTGAATCTGAACGCAATTTCTTCCCTTCCCATTCTAACTCCCTTGATTGCGTCATCCTAAAGAATGTAAACAAACTATCCTCTTCTGTCGATTTTTCATACGGACGTCTGGCCTTGTTAGGCACCATCCCTGTGTTAGCTGTGATGTGCTTTGTTGTTGTTAGGTTAACCTGGCCTTTTGCGAGAGAGAGAGAGAGAGAGAGAGAGAGAGAGAGAGAGAGAGAGCCCCTCCCAGTGTTGGCCAGCGGCTCCGTCAACTTTATCCGTCACCTACGACCTTTTGATCTATAACTTCACCATAAAAAAAGAAAATGTGAAATTAGATCGTTCATTGCACGCACAGCAAACCCAGGAGTCATTCTTTAAAAAAAGGTCGTATTCAAAGTCGTTTCAAGTATCTATCATTCTAAAACAGCTGATTGTTTCTAGAATACCTTTTTTTTTTTTAGTTCATACACTCTATGTCACATAACAGTATTAAAGAGGAAGGGGAGAGTTGTAGGTTATCATAGCTGGTACAAGGAAATGTGCGTTTACATTCACCTTACGCATTTTAGCATGTATACTTTTATCTTTCTTGTCTAGCTAACATTCATTGCTGCTGGTACCAGGTTGCTAAGATCTGCATTTCTTTTGTTTATTGGGTCTTGATGGTATCTCTTGCTGCTTGTACCAGGGGGTTAAGGTCTCCTGCAGTTTTTTGTTCTAATTGGTATAGATGTATCCATTGCTGCTTGCACCAGGTGGCTAAGATCTTTATGGGGTTTTTTTGTTTATTGGGTCTTGATGATATCTATTGCTGCTTGCACCAGGTGACTAAGATCTTCTGCAGTTCTTGTGTTTATTGGGTCTTGATGGTACCTATTGCTGCTTGTACCAGGTGGCTAAGATCTTCTGCAGGTCTTGTGTTTATTGGGTCTTGATGGTACCTATTGCTGCTTGTACCAGGTGGCTAAGATCTTCTGCAGGTCTTGTGTTTATTGGGTCTTGATGGTACCGATTGCTGCTTGCACCAGGTGGCTAAGATCTTCTACAGTTCTTGTGTTTATTGGGTCTTGATGGTATCTATTGCTGCTTGCACCAGGTGGCTAAGATCTTAATGGAGTTCTTTTATTTTTTGGGTCTTGAGTATCTATTGCTGCTTGCACCAGGTGGCTAAGATCTTCTCCAGTTCTTTTTTTTATTGGGTCTTGATGGTACCGATTGCTGCTTGCACCAGGCGGCTAAGATCTTCTCCAGTTCATTTTTTTATTGGGTCTTGATGGTATCTATTGCTGCTTGCACCAGGTGGTTAAGATCTTCTGCAGTTCTTTTGTTTATTGGGTCTTGGTCACATCTTTTGCTGCTTTCACCAGGTTGCTAAGATCTGCATTTCCTTTGTTTTTGGGTCTTGGTGGTACCTATTGCTGCCTGCACCAGGTTGCGAAGATCTGCATTACCCTTGTTTATTGGGTCTTGGTGGTACCTATTGCTGCCTGCACCAGGTTGCGAAGATCTGCATTTCCCTTGTTTATTGGGTCTTGGTGGTACCTATTGCTGCCTGCACCAGGTTGCGAAGATCTGCATTTCCCTTGTTTATTGGGTCTTGGTGGTACCTATTGCTGCCTGCACCAGGTTGCGAAGATCTGCATTTCCCTTGTTTATTGGGTCTTGGTGGTACCTATTGCTGCCTGCACCAGGTTGCGAAGATCTGCATTTCCCTTGTTTATTGGGTCTTGGTGGTACCAATTGCTGCCTGCACCAGGTTGCGAAGATATGCATTTCATTTGTTTATTGGGTCTTGGTGGTACCGATTGCTGCTTACACCAGGTGGCTAAGAGTTTCTGCAGGTCTGTGTTTATTGGGTCTTGATGGTACCTATTGCTGCTTGCACCAGGTGACTAAGATTTTCTGCAGTTCTTGTGTTTATTGGGTCTTGGTGGTACCTATTGCTGCCTGCACCAGGTTGCGAAGATCTGCATTTCCCTTGTTTATTGGGACTTGGTGGTACCTATTGCTGCCTGCACCAGGTTGCGAAGATCTGCATTTCCCTTGTTTATTGGGTCTTGGTGGTACCTATTGCTGCCTGCACCAGGTTGCGAAGATCTGCATTTCCCTTGTTTATTGGGTCTTGGTGGTACCTATTGCTGCCTGCACCAGGTTGCGAAGATCTGCATTTCCCTTGTTTATTGGGTCTTGGTGGTACCTATTGCTGCCTGCACCAGGTTGCGAAGATCTGCATTTCCCTTGTTTATTGGGTCTTGGTGGTACCTATTGCTGCCTGCACCAGGTTGCGAAGATATGCATTTCATTTGTTTATTGGGTCTTGATGGTACCTATTGCTGCTTGCACCAAGTGGCAAAGATCTTCTGCAGTTCTTTTGTTTATTGAGTCTTGATGGTACCTATTACTGCTTGTACCAGGTGGCTAAGATCTTCTACAGTTCTTTTATTTATTGGATTTTGATAGTATTTATTGCTGCTTGCATCAGGTGGCTAAGATCTTCTGTAGTTCTTTTGTTGATCGGATCTTACTGCTTTCACCAGGTGGCTAAGATCTGCAGATCTTTTCAACGATTTTTATACATAGCGGGGAAACACTTTTTTCATCCCTCTTGCAACTAAACTTATAGATCAGATTCAAGCGGCGATGGGACCTACTAAGGCCTTATAAGGATTTTAAGTCAATTTGTTTTAGTTGGTCCAAATGAGGCCCATGGATATATACCCGTCAGTCGATTGGATGTAGAGGGTCGTGGAGGAAACTATATGACCCTTGACGAAGTAATCCTCAAATGACCTGAGTGCTATTTATGTATGGTCACCCTTCCAGTATCTGACCCAGGTTGAGATCTTATTGTGACTTGTTGAATAATAGTTATGTTTATCTAATCCCCGGATGTGTTTAAGGTGATATAAGTATCCTCGGTAGAGTCAGTAAAGCAAAAAGTGAATTGGAAGGAAACGAGTTATTTAACACTTTTCAACTTAGAATTTTGTAAGTGTGGATTCACGGTATATTCGGTCTCAATATTCAAAGGATTCTTTAAGTGAAAAGTGTGAATAGAGAGAGAGAGAGAGAGAGAGAGAGAGAGAGAGAGAGAGAGAGAGATTATACCCCGATTTCGCCCAAACCTTCCCACTATCAAAGGTCGCTATTTCATATTGGCATTTCACAGAGGTCTGTCCATCTAGATAACAATTTGACATATGACCTTTCCCACGTGTTAGCTCAGTACTGTTGACCAGTCATTGGTAACGTCCCTGTTGGCAATCTGTTAGGTGGGATTTGGAGACCCGCTGTAGCTCGACAGTTTATAGTAGTGCATGCTAACATACCATCTATGTGAGTTAGGGGTTGGTGTTAGGGGAGCTATCGGTAGCCATTGCCTCGCCCTCCCTGGTCCTTGTTTGGATGCTGATTATATGTATATGGTCAGTCTCTAGGGTTTTGTTCTTTCTGTAGGGGTTTGTGTTGTCTGTAGGGCATTGTCCTGTCTTTGGAGCCTTGTCCTGTCTGTAGGACACTGTCCTGTCTTTAGAGCCTTGTCCTGTCTGTAGGACACTGTCCTGTCTTTAGAGCCTTGTCCTGTCGTCTGTAGTGCATTGTCCTGTGTGTAGGGCATTGTCCTGTCTGTAGGACACTATCCTGTCTGTAGGACACTGTCCTGTCGTCTGTAGTGAATTGTCCTGTGTGTAGGGCATTGTGTTGTCTCTAGGGCATTGTCCTGTCTGTAGGGCATTTTTCTATCTGTAGGGTATTTTCCTGTCTAGGATATTTTCCTGTCTGTAGGATATTTTCCTGTCTGTAGGATATTTTCCTGTCTGCATGGCATTATCCTGTCTCTATAGCATTGTCCTTTCTGTAGGATACTGTCCTATCTCAAGGGTACTGTCACTGTCGCCTGCCTCTGCCATTCATGAGCGACCTTTAAACTTTGAAATAAAACACTTTATATTAATAATGATGACAGAAAAGATGATGATAACGACGGCAATGAAATTAAGAACAACAATGATGATAATGGGATATGAACAATAATAGTGATTATAATCTTCGTAACAGTTGTCCTATTTTGTGTAGGTTTCCTATCCCTCTCTTTGTGCTTAGTGTTTAGTCGTCATGTATCCAGAGTAACGTGATTTCGACAAGTTTAGTGGTTTAGGCTGGAGATGTGTAGATAATGAATGTTTAGATTCGTATCGTATATTCTTTGTTTTATCATTATGTTAACACTGTTTAGAAGTGTTTAGAATGATGTATGTATCTGCATATGTTTGTTCCAGGAGAGAGAGAGAGAGAGAGAGAGAGAGAGAGAGGTGTCTGCTGCCCTGCAAAAGGCTCAAGGAACTAACATGGGCATGACCTTGGGATAACCACATTCTCTCTCTCTCTCTCTCTCTCTCTCTCTCTTCATATTTTCGTCTTTTCGTTGCTGACATTTCTTAGGATTATTGCAATTATTGGTCGTGTATATATATATATATATATGTATATATATATATATATATATATGTATATATATATATATGTATATATATATGTATATATATATATATATTTATATATATATATGTATATATATATATATATGTATATATATATATATATATTTATATATATATATATATATATATGTATGTATATATATATATATATATATGTATATATATATATATATATAAAAGATATATAGATTAGACAAAATGCATTATATTTTAAAGGCCATTATATATTTAGTGTATGGAAAAGGCACTAAACATTACATTGAAAATAGATGCAAAGTTTCGACTGAAGAAAAGCTTGACCGTGTAACAGAAAATTGATAATGGTGAAGAGAAACTGCAGAATCTGGTGAAAGAAAGAGAATAATTGTGAAAAAGAGTAAGGTTATGAGAGGAATTGGTTGTAGTTGATTTGAGTAGTCAAAAGGATATGTGAAGCAAGGAAGAGATGATGGCTTTCTTGCATTGGGTGGTGATTGCAGTACTCCTCACGTAGTGCATTGTATGCATTTCTGAAGTGTCCAAATGGTTATTTTGGAGGAGATGAATCGGTTTTGAATGTTGGTACAAATGATTGAATATGTCAGAAATATCTCGTCTGTATAATAAAGAGTAAGTCTCTCTCTCTCTCTCTCTCTCTCTCTGGTTGTGGGGAGAGGCAGTAGTCATACCCTGTCGAGAGGAGGTATGTATGTGCACATCTACTTGAATATTTAGTTATCATTCTTGACAGGTCACATACACAAGCGGAAGGACATGTCTAAGGCCTTTGTTTTGCAGCGGACTAATAACGGCTGATATATATATATATATATATATATAACTCTTGCTCTTTATTATATAGGGGAGATATGTTTATATGTATAGGTCCTATTCATGCATATTTGTATACAAGCGTATGCAAACTATACATAATCCATTCCTAAGACCCTTTGGAATTCTTTTGACTAAGCAGAGGATCTCTATTAAAAGTGTCAACTAGATCCACGGATGCTGCAGAGAGAGAGAGAGAGAGAGAGAGAGAGAGAGAGAGAGAGGTGGCCTAAGTGGAAGGTGTTTCATCCTCTTTCAAGTTGAAGCTGCAACAGGGAAACTATAAATAACAGACCTCATCCTTCTCCTCTCTACTCTCTGTGCCACTTCGCCATGGCTTATTCCAGAGATTTGGGGGGGGGGGGGAGATTGGGATGTATATTATATATATATATATATATATATATGTATATATATATATATATGTATATATATATATATATATATATTTATATATATATATACATATATATTTATATATATATATATATATATACATATACATATATATAATATATATATGTATGTGTATATATATGGAATATCTTATCATTATTACTACCTAACCTACTACCCTAGATGGAAAAGCAAGATGTTATAAGCCCAATGGCTCCAACTGGGAAAAAATAGCCCACCGAGGAAAGGAAACAAGGAAAGAAATAAACTACAAAAGAAGTAATGAACAATTAGAATAGAATATTTTAAGAATAGTACCAACGTTTAGGTATTTCATATATGAACTAAAGAAACTCCCCCAAAAACAAGAGTTAGAGAAATGAGATACAATAGCGTGCCTGAGTGTACCCTCAAGCAGAACTCTAACCTAAGACAGTAGAATGCCATAGTACAGAGGCTATTGCACCACCTAAGGCTAGAGAACATTGGTTTGATTAGGTCTATCCTTCTAAGAACTGCTTACTATAAATAGTCTTTTCTACCCTTACCAATAGGGAAGTAACTACTGAACAATTGCAGTGCAGTAATTAATCCCTTGAGCGTAGAATGGTTTGGTAATCTCAGTGTTGTCAGGTGTATGTGGACAGAGGAGAATGTGGAAAGAATAGGCCAGACTATTCGGTGTATGTGTAGGCAGGGGAAAAAATTAGACATAACCAGAGAGGGATCCAATGTAGTACTGTCTGGCCAGTCAAAGAACCCAATAAATCTCTTAGCGGTAGTATCTCAACGGGTGGCTGGTGCCTTGGTCAACATACTACCTATATGCATATACTATATTTTATATATTATGCATATGTACAAATGCACGTATTTATGTATGTATGTATATATATATTTATATATAAATATATTTATATATATGAATATATATATATATATATATATAGATATATATATATATATATATATATTCATATATATATAAATTTATATATATGTATATATAAATATGTATATATATATATATATATATATATATATATATATATATATATATATATTTATATATATAAATATATATTTATATATATAAGTATATATATATGTTTATATATATATATATATATATATGCTCTTAATCATTGAGAATAGCTGATCAGCACTCCTGCGTCATTGAAAACTTGCAAGAAATCTTAGAATACGACTTTGAGCGGCAGTGAGTCAAGATGAGACCAGAGAGCTTTCATTGTTAGAGGAAATAATGACCATCACAAGATTTATAGAATTATTATTATTATTATTATTATTATTATTATTATTATTATTATTATTATTATTATTATTATTATTACTACAAACAATTTGAATAATATTGTATTATAAGGGAGAGTTGTGATGATATTGTCCGGTATTATGTTGGCCAGTGATGAGCGAGCCGCAGACTTTCATTGTTATATTAAAGAAATAACACATTGTATTTTATCATATCTTTTAAGATTGGGCATATTTTTCCTTTCCATGCTTGGCCTTGTTCATCATAGATATTTGACCTTAGTTATCCTAGTTAGGCTATGTTACATTGTTAATCCTAGCTATTTGACCTGGTTTTTCCTAGCTGTTTTACCTTATTTTTCTAGTTATTTGACCCTCTTTATCCTAGCTATTTAACCTTGTTTATCATAGTTATTTTAAATTTATATAACCTAGTTATTTTACGTAAGATATTCTAGTTATGTGACCTTATTTTGTCCTAGTTATGCGACATCAATTATCGTTGCTTTTTACTTTTATCCTAAAAGGTCATAGGTCATTAAAAAAATAGAAGCGTTGTTTTATACCAGGGTACGATTATTTTGAAGGTATTATTGACCATGCACCATTTTTCAATGTCACAGGTCAAAGGTCATCGCCTGGATCTAATTTTTATCCTTCAAGTTTACTCTTTTTTTTTTTTTCTTCCCGGAACGGCTTTCCCGGTCTTAGCACGGAATAATATTCCCGAAATTCCATAAATCAAATGTCTTATTTTATATTTTTGTCTGCATTTTTCCATCACGGATCCTGGGGTTTCTTGACCTTGCATTGAAAGTTATAAGTCTATTTTAAGGTCAACTAAGGTCAACCATTAATCTCCTAGACACTTTAAATATGTTCACTTGTGTGTTGATTAATCTTCTCTCCTCGATAAATCTTTCGTTTGGAGAGAGAGAGAGAGAGAGAGAGAGAGAGAGAGAGATTTTGAATTCTTGGGAAATATTTTCTTTTTCCAAGTATTTTTGTACATGGAGAGAGAGAGAGAGAGAGAGAGAGAGAGAGAGAGAGTGAGTGTCATTTTGAATTCTTGGGAAATATTTTCTTTTTCCAAGTATTTTTGTACATGAGAGAGAGAGAGAGAGAGAGAGAGAGAGAGAGTCATTTTGAATTCTTGGGAAATATTTTCTTTTTCCAAGTATTTTTGTACATAGAGAGAGAGAGAGAGAGAGAGAGAGAGAGAGAGAGAGACTTGACTCATCACGGTCCACTGACAGCCAGTTTCCATTAAGAGTGGGTCTTCCCCCAAGATGGCAAAAGCCGTCACCATCTGTCACATGGCTTTTCCTCCAGCCAGATGTTGCCGAAATAGGCATGTGACCCTGGCACCTCTTAATTTGCCTCTTTCCCTGGGCCTACCAGAAAGGGGACTTAACATTTTATCAGTCTTTGCCTTTGGGTTCTTTGTCATTATGTGGTTTTACTTTATTTTTCCTTATTTCTATTTGAAATTGTGTTCTATTGGTCTTGAGGGATGTGTCCTAACCAAATTCGGGTTTAGTTAATCCCTGTCACCTTTTAACAGTCGAGTCAAGGATGAGTTCCTGTGCAGGAAACTAGCCATTGCCTGTCTTATTCTTTACACATTCTCCTCTTTTTTCATACATCTGACAACACCAAGCTAACCAAACCATTCTTTTACACTAGTTTATAATTACTTAGTTCCTTGGCTAGTTTCCTCTTGGTAAGGGTAGATGAGACTCTTTAGCTATGGTAAGCACCTCTTTTAGGACACTCCAAAATCAAACCATTGTTATCTTGGGTAGTGCCATAGCCTCTGTACTATAGTCTTCTTGTTTAGGGTTAGAGCTCTCTTGCTTGAGAGCACAATATTCTTTCTTATTAGTCTTCCTTTTGTGTTGTTAAAGTTTTTATAGTTTATATAGGAGATATTCATTTTAATGTTACTGCTCTTAAAATATTTTATTTTTCCTTGTTTCCTTTCCTCACTGGGCTATTTTCCCTGTTGGGGCTCCTGGGCATATAGAAATCTGCTTTTCCAACTAGGGTTGTAGCTTAGCAATTAATAATAGTAATAACAATAGCCTCTGTACCATAGTCTTCCATGTCTAGGGTTACAGCTCTCTTGCTTGATGATGCATTCAGGCTTGCTACTCTATCAGCTTTCTCATTTTCTTATTTTAAGGTTGTGTTGGACAAGGCTTAAAAGAAGGGCCAAGAATGCTTTTTGGTGTATCAAGTAGTAGTATTTTTCCTCCATGTTCCAATATCTTCTTCCTTAGTTATATACATTTTCAAAATCATCGTTACTATCCTTCCTTAAGTTGTAGTTGCTACCCTGGAGGGTACCAATTTTATCTTATAATTTGTCTTTTAATTTATAGATTGCATTTTAGTTTCTCTCTGATTAGTCAGGTGAATATTGTCTTAACCATTGTCAAGTTTGTTTGCATTTATGATGAAACCCTTTAATTGTTTTTTATTATTATTTTGTCTCAAGATTTTGAGCAAATTCCAGGACCAATACATCCCAGACTTGGCTAATTTCACTTAGTGTATTGCAATATATATGGACTTGATAGCAATATCAGACCTTACAGCTGCCTCCAAACTATATGCTAAGAAACTTATGGAGAGAGATGTGATGAAAATATCATAACCTTATTCTCTCTCTCTCTCTCTCTCTCTCTCTCTCCTCTCTCTCTCTCTCGACCTTTGACCCTTTCCAGCCTCCAAAATCAATAAGGAAGACATGAAGCCGCCGATTCACCCATTAGAGGACCTCCTCGAGAAATTCATCAGAGGCGCTTATCCCAGGATGAAGTTGTGTAGCTTTGAATAGGGGAGAGAGAGAGAGAGAGAGAGAGAGAGAGAGAGAGAGAGAGAGAGAGTGAGTGTGTTATAAGTAGACTTCCAATTACTCCTGCTTTCATCCTGTATCTAATTGGCGACATTGTATTGTATTCTGTATTGTCAGGAAAGGTCACGGGGTCAGGTTTGCTTTTATGAATAGAATAGATGAACTTGCGTTACCTGGAGAGGTTTAGTCGTTCCGTGTGTGGTCTCGGGGATTCATTCTGTCTTCGGTGTAGCTCTTTACGACGTCCTAAATTTATTTCGTTCTGTCTTCAACGTAGCTTCATGTTGGGAGTATTAAAGAAGTATCGTTCTGTCCTCAACATAGCTCCATGTTTGGAGTCCTAAAAGCTCCGTGTTGGGAGTCCTAAATTAATTTTGGTTACCTGGAGAGGTTTAGTTGTTCCCTGTGTGGCCTTGGGGATTCGTTCTATCTTCAACTTAGCCCCCATGTTGGAGTCCTAAATAAATTTCGTTCTGTCTTTGACGTAGCTCCATGTTGGGACTCGTAAATAAATTTCGTTCTGTCTTTGACGTAGCTCCATGTTGGAACTCATAAATGTATCTTGTTCTTTTGTCGACGTAGCTCCATGTTGGGACTAATAAATGTATTTTGTTCTTTTGTCGACATAGCTCCATGTTGGGACTCGAAAGTGTATCTCATTCTGTCGTCGACGTAGCTCCATGTTGGGACTCATAAATGTATTTCGTTCTGTCAACGACGTAGCTCCATGTTGGGACTCATAAATGAATTTCGTTCTGTCGTCGACGTAGCTCCATGTTGGGACTCATAGCCTGAATGTATTTTGTTCTGTCGTCGACGTAGCTCCATGTTGGGACTCATAAATGAATTTCGTTCTGTCGTCGACGTAGCTCCATGTTGGGACTCATAAATGAATTTCGTTCTGTCGTCGACGTAGCTCCATGTTGGGACTCATAAATGTATTTCGTTCTGTCGTCGACGTAGCTCCATGTTGGGACTCATAAATGAATTTCGTTCTGTCGTCGACGTAGCTCCATGTTGGTACTCATAAATGTATTTCTGTATTTCGATCTGTCGTCGACGTAGCTCCATGTTGGGACTTGTAAATGTATTTCGATCTGTTGTCGACGTAGCTCCATGTTGGGACTCGTAAATGTATTTCGATCTGTCGTCGATGTAGCTCTTGTTGGGACTCGTAAATGTATTTTGTTCTGTCGTCGATGTACAGTAGCTCCATGTTGGGACTCGTAAATGTATTTCGTTTTGTCGTCATTGTAGCCCCATGTTGGGACTCATAAATGTATTTCGTTCTGTCGTCGACTCAACTCCATGATGGGGTTCATTAATTTATTTATTTCTGTCGTCAACGTAGCTTCATGTTGGGACTCATAAATATGTTTTGTTCTGTCGTCGACGTAGCTCCATGTTTAGGTTCATAAATGTATTTCTTTCTGTCGTCGACATTGCTCCATGTTGGAACTCAAATATATTTTGTTCTGTTGTCGACGCAGCCCCGTGTTGGGACTAATAAATGTATTTAGTTATGTCTTTGACATAGCTCCATGTTGGGGCTCATAATTGTATTTCACTCTGTTGTCGACGTAGCCCCATGGTGGGACTCTTGAATGTATTTCGTTCTATCGTGAACATAGCTCCATTTTGGGAGTTCTAAAGGAATTTGGTTACCTGGAGAGGTTTAGTTGTTTCTTTTTTATTCTCTGTGATTCATTTTGACTTCGATGAAGCTCCATGTTGGGACTCATAAATGTATTTTGTTCTGTGACATAGGTCCATGGTGGGAGTTCTAAAGGAATTTGATTACCTGGAGAGGTTTAGTAGTTTCTTTTTTATTCTCTGGGATTCATTTTGGCTTCGACATAGCTCCATGTTGGGACTCATGAATGTATTTTTTTCTTTCGTTTACGTAGCTCCATGTTGGGACTCGTGAATATATTTTGTTCTGTCTTCTACGTAGTTTCATGTTTGGATTCATGAATATAATTTGTTCTGTTGTCGATGTAGCTCCATGTTGGGACTCATGAATATATTTTGTTCTGTCGTCGACATAGCTCCATGTTGGGACTCATGAATATATTTTGTTCTGTCTTCTACGTAGTTTCATGTTTGGATTCATGAATATAATTTGTTCTGTTGTCGATGTAGCTCCATGTTGGGACTCATGAATATATTTTGTTCTGTCGTCGACATAGCTCCATGTTGGGACTTGTGAATATATTTTGTTCTGTTGTCGACGTAGCTCCATGTTGGGATTCATGAATATATTTTGTTCTGTCGTCGACGTAGCTCCATGTTGGGACTCATGAATATATTTTGTTCTGTCGTCGACATAGCTCCATGTTGGGACTCATGAATATATTTTGTTCTGTAGTCGACGTAGCTCCATGTTGGGAGTTCTAAAGGAATTTGGTTACCCGGAGAGGCTTAGCCGTTCCTATTGTATTCTCGGGGTCTCATTTTGGTTTCGACCTAGCTCCATGTTGGGGCGTCATGAGTGTACTTTGGTTACCTGAAGAGGTGTAGTCGTTCCTAGTGAGTCGTCGGGGGATTCGTTCGGGTTTCGATGTAGCTCCATTTTGACGTCTTCAATAGTACGTCGATTCCTTCCATGCATGATGCATCTGTGATCTTTTGGTCCAAATAAGTGGGGTTTTTAGCTGAGCTTCACCAGTAGTGCATAAATCCCCTTTACATACACTAAATCATGTATTTACCAGTTTGGACATAATGATTTTCTTCTGTGTTTGTGTTTTCTTTTCCCATCTCTCTCTCTCTCTCTCTCTCTCTCTCTCTCTCTCTCTCTAATAATAATAATAATAATAATGATGATGATGATGATGATGATGAAAATAATAATAATAATGATAATGATGATAGTATTATTATTATTATTATTATTATTATTATTATTATTACTAGCCAAGCTACAGCCCTAGATGGAAAATCAGAATACTATAAGCCCAAGGGCTCCAATAGGGAAAAATAGCCCAGTGAGGAAAGGAAATAAGGAACTAAATATATGATGAGAACAAATCAACAATAAATCATTCTAAAAACAGTGACAACGTCAAAATAGATATGTCATATATAAAGTATAACCTAATAATAATAATAATAATAATAATAATAATAATAAAACCTCTATTAAGATATCGGATACCTGCTAAAACCAATTTAAGATTTTTTTTTTGATAAACCCACTAAAAAGGTATATGCAAGTTTATAATTTTCTATTGTCTATAGATTGCTCAAATTATATTTCCAGAGAGAGAGAGAGAGAGAGAGAGAGAGAGAGAGAGAGAGAGAGAGGTCACAAAGCTGGTCTGCTTTTAATGGCACCAAGGATTTTCCAAAGGCACCCTGAAGTGACACTGTTTGACAGACCACAGGCTCCCTCACTTTATTTTTCCCTCACGTTCTCTAACTCCCTTCCTCTTCTCTCCCTCCCTCGATTTTTATGCCTCTTTTTCTCCCTCCCTCCTTCACTCTCTCTACCTCTTTTTCTCCATCACTTTCTTTACCTCTCTCCCCTCCATCTTCCCTCTACCTATCTCTCTCTCTCTCTCTCTCTCTCTTTCCTCTAACTCTATTCCTACCCTCTCTCTCTCTCTCTCTCTCTCTCTCTCTCTCTCTCTCTATGATGTGTCGTACAATTATAGTGGCATTTTTAAGTTTATATCAGAAGCAGGTCTTCTTAATGCTATTCAACTTTTATAACATATTTACTTTTCTGGTTTCAATTGAATATTCTTTTAATCTTTATAATGAACGATATCTGCGTCAATGACCTTCGATGTCAGGATGCCAGAGAACTTCAAATCTCTCTCTCTCTCTCTCTCTCTCTCTCTCTCTCTCTCTCTCTCTAATACAATTGTAACCTAATAGTATGCATAAAGAAACAATTCAAATACAGAAACAAAGACACTGTACTGCAGCTGTACATCTCTCTCTCTCTCTCTCTCTCTCTCTCTCTTCTCTCTCTAATACAATTGTAACCTAATAGTATGCATAAAGAGACAATTCAAATACAGAAACAAAGACACTGTACTACAGCTGTACCTCTCTCTCTCTCTCTCTCTCTCCCTCTCTCTCTCTCTCTCTCTCTCTCTCTCTCTCTCTCTCTCTCTCTAATACAATTGTAACCTAATAGTATGCATGAAGAGACAATTCAAATACAGAAACAAAGACACTGTATTACAGCCGTAAACATCACTAGTAAGATCCCATCTAGAATACGAAGTCCAATTCTGGGCCTTAAGTATTCAGAAGAATATAGATAGACTGGTAGCAATACACGCTAGGGCCACCAAACTAGTTCCAACAATAAGGCAATTTGGATATAGACGGAGGATGGAACGTTTTAACTTATTTGATCAACAAACTGGATGACTATGGGGACAGATAATAGCATTCAAAATTCTTTAAGGAATAACAAATGTAGATTACAGCAATCTATTCACGCTTAGCACAAATCAGTCCGGAGGTAACGGATACAAACTGGAATTGAAAAGATAACACTATTCAGTGGTAATTTCTTTTCATACAAAGTACCAAATACTTGGAACAGACTACTAGTGGATGTAGTAAACAGTAAAACGGTAAACGAGTTCAAGAATAAGTTCGAAAAGGTTATAAAATCTCTAAACGTTCAAACCAAATTGCTTTACCCAAGAGCAAATAGTCTCCCCGGATGGACTAAAAAGTCTTTTGAGACATCCAAAATCCTTGTAACTCTCTCTCCTCTCTCTCTCTCTCTCTCTCTCTCTCTCTCTAATGACTGTTTTTCGAAGACACCTCGGGTGTTTCTCTACCTCTTCGCCATAATTGAAAAAATTAGAAAAAAGGGGTCTTTTCTCATTAGCCTAATCCTGAAGGGAAATCTCTCTCTCTCTCTCTCTCTCTCTCTCTCTCTCTCTCTCTCTCTCATTTTTTTTGTTTAATATGGAAGTTTTTCATTGGTTAAATTATATGTTAAATAATAATTTAAATTTATAATTATTTTATATTTGGAAATATTTTAAAATCAGAAGTTGTTTTTAATTTGTAAATACTTTCCTCAAATAATTAAATTATGTATATATATAATTTTTTTTTAATATATATGCTTTTGTTAAGTTTTATCAATAAGATTTTTTTTTTCAGATTTATCAATAAGCTATTTTTTTCAGTTCTTTTCTTGGTAATATGCAATTTGGCATATTTTTTCTTATAATTATTATTAGTGGTTATAGCATATTATAATTATGATCATTATTACTGTTTATTTATATTTATATTAGATAAATCAGGTACAAACACAATTAAGAGAGCAATTTGTTGTTGTTTTTGTTGTTGTTGTTGTTGTTGTTGTTTTGGGTACGCCTTCATCAGAACATCTTCAACAATAAATTAATTCAGAAGTCTGTACGAAAAAGAAAGAGAAGTTAGCGAGACGAATTGATAAGTCACGTGGGAGAATCAATCGCTAGATTTTTCGTTCATCACCAGAATGTTTCGTTCACTCTCAGTAATTCATTCCTCTTCTTCTTCTCTTATTGCAGCAAGCAGCGGAGACTGAAAAGAAACAGAATGAGGCGGAAGGAAAGAAACTCATGGGCACACCTATCCAGTATGGATACAACATACAGGTGAGAAAATTTCTCTCTCTCTCTCTCTCTCTCTCTCTCTCTCTCTCTCTCTCTCTCTCTCATTACTAATTGTATCAGTTATCATGGATTTTTTCATATTTATTTTAATTTACACATTTGGGCGTAAATGAAAAAAAAATAGAAATATATATCCTTAATTATTAGGTCCGGTTAGTAATTGAATGGGTGACCATTGAGTCACAGTGTGTCCTGAGGTACTCTTTTTACATGGGTGTTCAACTTATGCCTTCTAACATGCCTACACTCCTTATACATCTTCTCTATGAGCCTCTATTAAAGAAACCCTCCATCTTCTAACATGCCTACACGCCTTATACACCTCCTTCTCTATGAACCTCTATTAAATAAACCCTCCATATACATGCCTTAAAGGATCATAAGCAGTGTGTCAAACACATTCACACACCCTATCATTTATCTGCTTCGCATTTCTTCTCTCACCCGTGTTATTGATGCTCGTTTAATCCAGAACTTCAAGCGCTATTATCTGTTGTTTTCACCACATGACCAGACCACATCAAAACACTTATTATTTGTACCTATTCCAATCTCAACAGCTTAAGCCTTTTTCCTTTAATTCATAAAGGCGAATCTTAAATCTTTGTATACATTTGAGCTAGGGAACCTATTTGTTTACCTGCTCAGTCAGCAGCAGCCATAGCCTTGGCCTCCCTGTCCTTCTAATTTATCTGGTTAAAAATGTTAAAAGTTATGAAGGCCAGAGGCTAGGGACACGGCAATATCTTAAGAGACTGACCATATATACATATGATCAGTGCCCAAGCCCCCTCTCCAAGTTTGGACCAGGGAGGGCCAGTTAATGGCTGCTTGTGACTCAGCTTGTAGACATATAGGTTTCCCAAACCCCTCATCCCGTGCTCACAAGGATGTTGAGGTTGCAATGCAACCAGAAACTCTCGAGCATGAGCGCTGCTCGAACTCCCGTCCAGCAGATTGCCACGCAGACACTTTTCCAATAGGCTACCATAACCCCTTTTCAACATTTTGCAATCACTATGCTACTTTCCTTGCTCCACTACTGTTATCCATTAGTTTTATTGTAAATACTCACGTGTCCCAATCTCCATTCTGCTTCCACTGGCTTTTTATTTGTTTTCGTGAGTTTGTTAGTGTTTACAATTCATATCTTAGTTCCTTTACATTATCCTCCATCAACAGTGTTTTCATCTTTAAGCAAGGTCGCTACACACTCCATTCATGACTAGTTTTATTTTCCCCTAACTTGGCACTTACATCTGTGTCCTTCCTGTTCCCTAAGTAGGAGTAGTACAGTGTACTGTCGCCATTATCTAAGGGTCTTTGTAACTCATATTTGGATGCTAGTAACTCACTTTTCTTAGCCCTCTATTCTACCTCTGTTCCTGTTTCCTTATTTCATTTTGTATCCAATAATCTCCCAGGGTGTAGTTCCAGTCAGGCAATAAAGACAGTTTTTTCACCCACTTTGACTACTAAATTAATCACCTTTCCATTTACTGTATATAATTTCATAACACATTTAGATCTGTGAAGACCTGATTAATCGTATGATTCCACAGCATGTTGTTGATGTCATTACCTCAGCTACTTTGGGAATTCAGTTCTTGCATATGTTTTCTGTCTTCAATAGTTTTACATTATCTTAAGGAGCCAGGAAATACTATAGATATCAGAGAATAACATATATTATGAAAATTTTGTCAACCTGCTTCACGTGCATCGGGCAGGACAAATCCATAATATGTATATGGTTTTCCTCGCCCTTCAATATTTCCTTCTCGTCATTCCAGTTACTTCACCTGAAGTCAAACAAGTACCTGACCGTCAACAAGCGGTTGCCGGCGCTACTCGAGAAAAATGCCATGCGTGTGTACCTGGACGCTAATGGCAACGAGGGTTCTTGGTTTTACATCAACCCTTACTATAAGCTGCGTCTGCCAGGAGACAATGTCGTCGTGGGAGACAAGGTCATCCTCAGTCCTGTCAATGCGGGTCAACAGCTCCACGTTTCCAGCATGCACGACTTGCCGGATCAGCCAAAATGTAAAGAGGTATGAATACAGTACTTACTTCGCTTTTGTTTGTGTATGTAGTGATTCTTAATTTCATCTCTTTTTCACCCTGTTGTATCGTACTGTATAGTCACTCCTCTTACATCTCAAGTGATAGATTTCTTTATACTGTAGATTGAATACTACTGTATTTGGTATCATCATCATAAAAAGAAATGGCTAAATGTAATAGAGTAAGGAGCAGAGAAAAGAACAGGAAAGGATTGATACTGTGTATGTACATATATGATTTGTAACAAATAGTGTGTAAAAGTTGACTCTCAAGTGAGTGAAATCGACACATACCGTGGAAGGAATTGCTTACGTAGGCCATTGCGTAGTCCAAGGTATGATAACATTGATTGTATGATTATTATCTGTCATAAGGCAATTGAATGTGGCATCTTAAGTGAAAAGGGGGTAATGGGTATTACCAACTCAAGATGATTACAGCTGACTGAAATGTGTAACCTCTGGGATGTAAATTCTCAAGAAATCTTTCCAGATCAGTATTGCATAACCCTTTTAACGGTTCCTTAATACCTTGCAGGTGAACGTATTAAATTCCAACACCTGTTGGAAGATTTCGCTCTTCATGGAACATCGAGAAAACCAAGAAGGCGTCTTGAAAGGTGGAGATGTGATCCGTCTGTTTCACGCCGAACAGGAAAAATTCCTGACCATGGACGAGTACAAAAAGAAGCAGCACGTTTTTCTCAGGACAACTGGACGTACAACTGCCACAGCCGCTACCTCCAGTAAAGCTCTGTGGGAAGTAGAGGTTAGTGAAGATAGTCTGTCAGTCACTAATATGCCAAGGCTTGTGTTTCCGAGTTAGGCGTTTTAGTTGTCTTTACTCTCGTGTTTTGCCTGTTTGCCGGAATTTCCAGCAGTTCTGAGTGTTGATTGCCAGATATTCTCTTTTGCAATTGAGTTTGAAATATGGACAATGCAGCTTATAGTATTTATAAGTTAAAAGGCTATTTTATTATGATAGCTTATATATTTCCCTTTGTTAACATTATAGCCCCAAGAAGGTGACTTATTTTACAAAACAGATATATTGTACCTGTAATAGTATAACCTTTTGAATTTTTAGGCTACTTTAAGTGGCTGAAATGATTACTGAAATTGTAAGTATTTATGACAAGTAATTTTATTTATGAATTAAAGATAAAATACAAATAATATCTTAATGATATAATTTGCTGTTTTTAGAATCAAGAAAATTTGTCAGTATTCTCATTATACATAAATGAAATAGAGTGCAAACAATGTGAAAGAATGACTGTAATCCAATAATTGATTAAGTACTGTTCTCTGAAATAATGATAATAACAATACAGTCATATTAGTTATATTTCTGAGTTTTACCCAGATGGGGATTACAAATATTTTGAATTACTGCTTTATGTCAGCCAATTTGACCGGGAAATTTTGACTTATTCCTGCTGTAACTGCTCACAAACTCTCCTGTTATAGGTGTTGGAGCCCTGCTTGAAGTGTACCTAGAATGGTGCACTGTATATGGTACTAAAGATTCTTCTCTGATTCCCATCACCCCCAGTTACGTTTCTTACTTCTCTACCGTTCCCTTTTATTTGTTTCTTACTAGATGCTCAACTTCCACTACTTTGTTTTGCTGTATTTTTCAACCGTACATTTAATTAATCAATATCTTAGACCAGCCGTATGAGATTTTAGTGGCCTAGCTAATCTGCTCAATAAGAGGGGATAAACAAAAACCAAAATAACAATTGTTCATAAAGTCTGTCTCTTGACTTCATACTGATGATGCTCTCATTTTTAAATAATAATTTTGATTTCCAGGTTGTCCAACATGATCCTACAAGGGGTGGAGCTGGTCACTGGAATTCGTTATTTAGGTTTAAGCATCTGGCAACAGGACAATATTTGGCTGCAGAGATTGACGACGATCTGACGCCTGACCCCACGAGAACTAAGTTGAGAGGTGCGGGATTTTATGATAGAAGTTCAAACAGTACTTTTGTTTTTATCAGAAAATCTATAGGTTTTATTAGGCATCCATACTTAGAATTCCACATAATACAGAAACATTACTGTATTACTGTATTATGGGTATTTTAGTCTTTTTAACATTTGTATGCTAAGTGAGGCCTAGCTACAGTGTCTTCTGTCTCTCATCTTGTTGTCATGCATTTTTTTAATCACTTCACACTTACCGGGCAAAGTTATTATATAAATACTGTAATCTTGGGAAGACCATAAATTTAGCTCAGCCGTTTAAAATTTGTTACAGGTATTCATGAAATAGTCATAATCAACACGACATATGTATTTAGAGTAAAAAGGGAGTAACGTCTTTTTACTATTGTAAATTTTCATATGAAGGGTCAATTTTACCTATTACAAACTGTCTCTTCCCAGATCCTAACGGTGGATCGGTGTACCAGCTGGTTTCTGTGCCTCTCAATTATGACATCGCTTCCATTTTTGAGCTCGAACCAACCACACTCATCCGAGGAGACTCAATGGTGCCTCAGTCGTCGTACGTCAGGCTCCACCACTACTGCACTTCTACTTGGGTCCATTCTACCTCAATTCCTATAGACAAAGATGAAGAAAAACCCGTTATGTCAAAGGTAAGTTTTCCTTAGGCACCCACCTGCTACTTGTTCTACCTCACCTCGGTTCCCATATTATCCATATTGCAGTCAAACCTCTTTTAAATATTAATTCATATTGCAATTGCAGGGTTTTTCTCCTGTTGCACTTTTTCTGTTAGTACTGAAGGGCCTCAAAGGGCTTAGTTTATCGTATTATACGTTGTTGGAATATAAAGTGACTGTGAATTGTTACATCACTAAATCAGTCAAGGTCTGAATTATAGTCAAGGTAACCTCCTGTTAGTGTTTTTGTTCACTTTTCTTTGACATTATGTCGCCTTTCGTTGAGAAACGATTAAAAAAATATTTTGAATTTATTTCATTTCTTAAAATTGGATCATAAATTTTTAGAAACTCTAAAAGATAGTTGAACTATGTAAATACTTATTTTAGTTGTGACGATTTTTAAGTAGTTTCTTAAGAATTTGTTAAGTGTACTTGTTTAAGACCTTATAACTTTAAGATATAATTTTCTATGGTAAAAGCAATTCATGATAACATTTACAGGTACAGTATTAGGTGTTAGGTTAATTATAATGTTGCCTTTTTTATATTTATGAGAAATTATTCAACTATTATAAATAATATTATACTTTAAATTCCAAATTGTATTATAAGATTATTTTATACTGAAATTTTTACATAATTTTGAATCTTTAGACGAATCTATATTTTTCAATATTAATCTTACCCGATAATCATGTAGCTGTCAACTCTGTTGCCGACAGAAATCTACGGTCGGGATACGCCAGCGATCGCTATACAGGTGGGGGTGAACACCACAGCGCCATCTGTGGTCAGGTACTCCAGTACTTCTTGTCAACACCACCTCAAATTTTTCCTCTGTCGTGCCTCCGGCTAGACCTACATGGATACGCTGTTGATTCTGGAGTTATTGCTCACGATTTGGTGATGTATTTGCTCTAGAGTTTAGCCTTCGCTATTCAGGAAGCTTTATCATTAGCTTAGCAAGTTTTTGGAATTAATTTGATTTAATTTTTGATTTAATTTTGGTGACGAAGAGAGTATGAACTCTCTTTCACTTTTAATGGCCGACCCTTCCCTTAGACGGAAGTGTTGGTGTCGAAGAGAGTATAGACTCTCTTTCTTAATTTTGCTTAACAAAAGTTATAGATTTATTTTATATCTCTCCGCCTTTTATAGGCCTCTTCGATTAACTTCCTTTTATTATAAACTTATTAAAATTAATTTTTATATTTGTTTATATTCGACCTTTCCTAATAGTAGGCGGTCTTTTCTTGGAACCGAAGTTAATTAACATTGAGCCCGTCATTTCGTTTTTACCTGTTAACATATGCTATTTTAATGTTTTTGAAAGAATTTCTTTGATAGTCTCGTACTGTTTTCAAAGTTGAACTAACGTTTTGTTTTGTCTCTGCAGTTGTTGACGTTCAGAACGTTCAACTTGCGCTCTATCGTTACGATAGAGAGAGAGTATTCACGGTGTCACGTTGCAGTAAGAGTAGAACGATTCTATCGTTTTGTTCATTCTTTCTTAGCTTAAATGGTTTTAATTCTAATAAAGGAACTTTTTATTTGGGAAATCTTTCAGTTTTTTTCCTTTAACAATAATATGTTTTAACGATATATATAATTGGGCTCATCTCTCAGGTTCTAAGTCAAGAGAGAGAGAGAGAGAGTAGAGACGGAGGGAGAGAGAGGAGGATAAACGTTTCGTTCAAGCGGGTAACGTTGTTATCGTTTTTGCTCTTCTCCCTAGTCTCTTTAGGGGAAGAAGGTAAACGTTTCTAGAGTTTTATTCTTGTTCTCAGGCTTTATGCGGTGAGAGATTTTAAACGTAGTTTATTTGATCTAGTGTTTAGTCTCTTTTCCAGCCACTGAATTATTTATCTTTCATTATGTTTTTCTGTTACATTGTAATACTGTTTTCGCAATTACTAACTTTTAATGAAGGATAGAATTGCGTGTTTCAGGTACAAACCACTTAAAGTTTCGAGTTCAGTGAAATAAGTGCAAACAGAAAATCAAAAGTGATAAAGTGATAAGCGCAAAGTGTTACAGTGTTGCGTTCGAGGGTTCGTCTGTTCGTGCCAGTTGTTCGCCTAGTCTGGGACCTCTTACAAGCTCCCAAGCAGGGGAGAAGTAACGTCGAAGGACTTATGGGTTCATCAGGCCTTGATCGACGAACAGACGTTTCCCTCCGTGGTTTCGGGTGTAACCAACTCACGTAGCCGACGTGATCACCCCACCCACACAAAGACGAGAGAGCCCTTTTATTCCTCGTCTGCGGAAGAGGTTTCTCGCAGAAACCATGGACCAAATCTTGCAGCTTTTAAGTGCAAGTCGGTCCCTTCCGCGCAAGTCCAACTCCTAGGTGGTGCCCTTAGCACTGGGTCAGTTCGGACTTGCTGCAGTACGACAACTGCACACCTCCCAGAGAGGCAAGGTGGTATCGCAACAGGCAGTAACTCCGTCTGTTGCCGCACCAGCTGTTTTAGACCCTCAGTCTCAACGGACAGTAGCTCCGTTTGTTGTTGTCTTTCTTAAACTCTAGTGGTCTATGCTGCAGACAATGCAGTCTCAGCTTGCGGTGTTGATGCAGGAGTTTCAGGCAGAGAAGGTTAGCACACCTCCTCCACCTCTGCGCAGCCCACCCTGCCAGACGTATGATGTTGAGGCTCCTCCTGCCTCCATGCGTGAGCTGCCGCATTGGGAGTTGCCAGGTACCAGCGCTATGCAGCAACCTCCACTTTCCTTGAGGCAGGAGCCTCATGCTATGCGGCAACCGCCCCAACTCTTGAGGCAAGAGCCTCAACTCTTGAGGCAAGAGCCTCAACTCTTGAGGCAAGAACCTCAACTCTTGAGGCAAGAGCCTCAACTCTTGAGGCAAGAACCTCAACTCTTGAGGCAAGAGCCTCAACTCTTGAGGCAAGAACCTCAACTCTTGAGGCAAGAACCTCAACTCTTGAGGCAAGAACCTCAACTCTTGAGGCAAGAGCCTCAACTCTTGAGGCAAGAACCTCAACTCTTGAGGCAAGAGCCTCAACTCTTGAGGCAAGAACCTCAACTCTTGAGGCAAGAACCTCAACTCTTGAGGCAAGAACCTCAACTCTTGAGGCAAGAGCCTCAACTCTTGAGGCAAGAGCCTCAACTCTTGAGGCAAGAACCTCAACTCTTGAGGCAAGAACCTCAACTCTTGAGGCAAGAGCCTTAACTCTTGAGGCAAGAGCCTCTCTCTGCGCAGCCACCTCCTCAACCCTTGAGGCAGACGCAACTCTTGAGGCAGGAACCTCATGCTATGAGGCAGCCGCCTCAACGCATGCAGCAACCGCATTCTTCACAGCATGAGCCTCTCTCTGCGCAGCTACCTCCTCAACCCTTGAGGCAGACGCAACTCTTGAGGCAGGAACCTCACAGGAGCCTCATGCTATGCGGCATCCTCCTCAAACCATGAGGCAGGAGCCTCATGCTATGCGGCATCCTCCTCAACCCATGAGGCAGGAGCCTCATGCTATGCGGCAACCTCCTCTACCCATGAGGCAGCCTCATGCTATGCGGCATCCTCCTCAACCCATGAGGCAGGAGCCTCATGCTATGCGGCATCCTCCTCAACCCATGAGGCAGGAGTCTCATGCTATGAGGAGCCTTATGCTATGCGGCATCCTCCTCAAACCATGAGGCAGGAGCCTCATGCTATGCGGCAACCGCCTCAACCCATGAAGCAGGAGCCTCATACTATGCGGCATCCTCCTCAACGCATGCGGCATGAGCCTCATCCCTTGCAGCATGAGCCTCATCCCATGCAGCATGAGCCTCATACCATGCAGCATGAGCCTCATCCCATGCAGCATGAGCCTCATCCCATGCAGCATAAGCCGCACGCCATGCAACATGCTCTGCTTACCTTACAGCATGCTCTACATACAGCATGCTCTGCATACCTTACCGCATGCTCCTCAGTCACACATCTTTGGTTGTTGCCAACTCACTAGACTGTCAAGCAGTTTCATAACGTTGCCTTCTAGTCTGCTGCTTTTGCACTAGTGAAACCCTCACTGAGAGAACTTAGCTTTTCTCGGATATGGTTCCTGTAGATGAGAAAGTGCTATTCTCCCTCCTTCTGATATTCCCTCGAGGACTCTGTCATTTGGAGAGGAGCCTTTAGCTGCTTAGCCTCCTATGGACTTTTATTTAAGCATAACATGCTTCCAGGGAGGGTAATGGTTCCACTTCAGTCGCTAACCCCGTCTGTTACCACACCTGCTCCCATAGACCTTGAGCTTTGTTGCAAGACATGCAGTCCAAGCTTAGTCCTTGTTAGAGGATTTTTTGTTTACGGAGTCAGTGTGTCACTGGGAAGACGTTCAACAACCAGCAGAAGTGACTTGTTGTGACGCAGTGCGGCAACCTCAGCAACCCGATAAGGAGTTGTCTGTACGACCCAGACAGTCTAGACAGCTTCGGGTTGTCGCTGTACTTCCTCGCTTCCCCATGGTTGACAGTTCACAGACTGTGCAGCAGTACCATGATCTTGTGTCCGGCTCCGTCAGACGACTAGCTTTTAAGAGCTCCCACAAGTCGTCGCTGTCTGGAGATTCTCAGATGGACTATGGATCTGACCAAGGAACTGGGCCTCCTGGTCAATTTTGAGGAGTCCCAGCTCGTCCCATCCCAGACCATTGTCTACCTGGGTATGGATCTTCAGAGTCGAGCTTTTCGGGCTTTTCCGTCGGCCCCAAGGATCTACTAAGCCCTAGATTGCATCCAGAGCATGCTGAGAAGGAACCGATGCTCAGTCAGGTAGTGGATAAGTCTAACAGGGACACTTTCATCGCTGGCCCTGTTCATCGAGTTAGGGAGACGCCACCTCCGCCCCCTTCAGTATCATCTAGCGGCTCACTGGATAAAGGACATGACGCTAGAGACGATCTCAGTTCCTGTTTCCGAAGAGAGGAGGTCTACTCTCACGTGGTGAAAGAACAGCTTTCTTCTCAAGGAAGTCTACCTTTGGCTGTTCAGAAACCCGACCGCCGTCTCTTCTCTGACGCATCAGACACGGGCTGGGGTGCGACTTTGGACGGACAGGAATGCTCGGGAACATGGAATCAGGAGCTAAGGACACTTCACATCTATTGCAAGGAGCTGTTGGCGGTTCATCTGGCCTTGATAAACTTCAAGTCCCTCCAGCTTAACAAGGTGGTGGAGGTGGACTCTGACAACACCACAGCCTTGGCTTACAGCTCCAAGCAGGGAGGGACTCATTCGTGGAAGTTGTTCTAGATCGCAAGGGACCTCCTCATCTGGTTAAAAGATCAAAAGCTCACGCTGGTAACGAGGTTCATTCAGGGCGATATGAATGTCATGGCAGATCGCCTTAGCCGGAAGGGTCAGGTCATCCCCACAGAGTGGACCCTTCACAAGAATGTTTGCAGCAGACTTTGGGCCCTGTGGGGTCAGCCAACCATAGATCTGTTCGCTACCTCGATAACCTAGAGACTCCCGTTGTATTGTTCTCCGATTCCAGACCCAGCAGCAGTTCACGTGGATGCTTTTCTGCTGGATTGGTCCCATCTCGACCTGTATGCATTCCCGCCGTTCAAGATTGTCAACAGGGTACTTCAGAAGTTCGCCTCTCGCAAAGGGACACGGCTGACGTTGGTTGGCTCCGCTCTGGCCCGCGAGAGAATGGTTCATAGAGGTACTGCAATGGCTGGTCGACATTCCCAGGACTCTTCCTCTAGGAGTGGACCTTCTACGTCTACCTCACGTAAAGAAGGTACATCCAAACCTCCACGCTCTTCGTCTGACTGCCTTCAGACTTTCGAAAGACTCTCAAGAGCTAGGGGCTTTTCGAAGGAGGCAGCCAGAGCGATTGCCAGAGCAAGGAGGACATCCACTCTCAGAGTCTATCAGTCTAAAGGGGAAGTCTTCCGAAGCTGGTACAAGGCCAATGCAGTTTCCTCATCCAGTACCACTGTAACCCAGATTGCTGACTTCCTGTTACATCTAAGGAACGTAAGATCCCTTTCAGCTCCTACGATTAAGGGTTACAGAAGTATGTTGGCAGCGGTTTTCCGCCACAGAGGCTTGGATCTTTCCACCAACAAAGATCTACAGGACCTCCTTAGGTCTTTTGAGACCTCAAAGGAATGTCGGTTGTCCACTCCAGGCTGGAATCTAGACGTGGTCCTAAGGTTCCTTATGTCATCAAGATTTGAACCTCTCCAATCAGCCTCTTTTAAGGACCTCACATTAAAAACTCTTTTCCTCGTGTGCTTGACAACAGCTAAAAGAGTAAGTGAGATCCACGCCTTCAGCAGGAACATAGTTTTCACATCTGAAACGGCTACATGTTCCTTGCAGCTCGGTTTTTTGCTAAAACGAGCTTCCTTCACGTCCTTGGCCTAAGTCGTTCGAGATCCCAAGCCTATCCAACTTGGTGGGGGACGAACTGGAGAGAGTACTTTGCCCAGTTAGAGCTCTTAGGTACTATCTAAAAAGGTCATAACCTTTACGAGGACAATCAGAAGCCTTATGGTGTGCTATCAAGAAGCCTTCTCTTCCAAGGTCTAAGAACTCAGTTTCTTACCTATTCAGGCTCCTGATTAGGGAAGCACATTCTCATCTGAAGGAAGAAGACCTTGCTTTGCTGAAGGTAAGGACACATGAAGTGGGAGCTGTGGCTACTTCAGTGGCCCTCAAACAGAACCGTTCTCTGCAGAGTGTTATGGATGCAACCTATTGGAGAAGCAAGTCAGTGTTCGCATCATTCTATCTCAAAGATGTCCAGTCTCTTTACGAGAACTGCTACACCCTGGGACCATTCGTAGCAACGAATGCAGTAGTAGGCGGGGGCTCAGCCACTACATTCCCATAATCCCATAACCTTTTTAACCTTTCTCTTGAATACTTTTTATGGGTTGTACGGTCGGCTAGGAAGCCTTCCACATCCTTGTTGATTTGGCGGGTGGTCAATTCTTTCTTGAGAAGCGCCGAGGTTAAAGGTTGTGATGAGGTCCTTTAATATGGGTTGCAGCCCTTTATACTTCAGCACCTAAGAGTCGTTCAGCATCCTAAGAGGACCGCTACGCTCAGTAAGGAAGACGTACTTAATAAAGGCAGAGTAATGGTTCAAGTCGTCTTCCTTACCAGGTACTTATTTATTTTATGTTATTTTTGAATAACTAATAAAATAAAATACGGGATACTTAGCTTCTTTGTTAACATGTATGCTGGTCTCCACCCACCACCCTGGGTGTGAATCAGCTACATGATTATCGGGTAAGATTAATATTGAAAAATGTTATTTTCATTAGTAAAATAAATTTTTGAATATACTTACCCGATAATCATGATTTAATTGACCCACCCTTCCTCCCCATAGAGAACCAGTGGACCGAGGAAAAAATTGAGGTGGTGTTGACAAGAAGTACTGGAGTACCTGACCACAGATGGCGCTGTGGTGTTCACCCCCACCTGTATAGCGATCGCTGGCGTATCCCGACCGTAGATTTCTGTCGGCAACAGAGTTGACAGCTACATGATTATCGGGTAAGTATATTCAAAAATTTATTTTACTAATGAAAATAACATAATTTTGAATCTTTGAACAAATCTATCACAATAAACAGGTTGGTTGTGCCCCAATAAAAGAGGACAAAGAAGCGTTTTCTCTCGTACCAGTTCATGCCAAGGAAGTCAGGGACTTGGATTTTGCGCACGACGCCGGTGAAGTTCTGTCGAAGCCAGCAAAGAAGCTAGAAAAGGGAGCACTTCCCCAGCCCGAAAGGAGGTGAGATTTGCATTTTTCACACTTAAAACCTGCCTCCCCTTATAGTGAGGTGCTGCTCTAATTTTTGTTTTCTGAAAGAATGTTGGGCTGTGGCACCCTAGCAGTACCAGCTGAACTCGGCTGAGTCCCTGGTTAGGCTGGAGGAACGTAGAGAGTAGAGGTCCCCTTTTTTGTTTTGTTTCTTGTTGATGTCGGTTACCCCCCAAAATTGGGGGAAGTGCCTTGGTATATGGATGGATGGATGAAAGAATGTAATGCCAGAATCACACGAGGCTTTCCCAAAATTTTCAATCTCGTCTTCAAAGTCGTGTTCGTCTTGTATTCGTGTTGGTTACACTAGGGTATTCAAAACTTTTCTGTCTCGTCTTTGAATTGCTCACATTTTTCTGATGTGTATGAAATTTCCCTAATAATCAGCTGCCAAGTGTGGCAACACAGCGCAGCATTTACACTTAAACATGCTGTTATATGATGGCCTTACTTAGAATAAATGGCTTTTGTAAGGTTTGCGCACTGAATCCCTAAAGCAACATTTGTTCTGTATATTTTATTTAGTGTTTTCCATTTCAACTGGAAATCTCAAAAAAACAGTTTATTCTACTTGATGAATGAAGTACATAATTTGAAATTTTTTTATTTTGAAAGTAGTTCACCCAGACAACTCAAATGAACTTTAGGCAGACTTAGAGGTATATTTTATTTGAGGAAGTAAAATAAGATCAAGATAATGTTAAAAGGCATTTTGACAATTATGTGGGAATAGATTAGTTAGAATAACAAGCATTTCTTCCTGGAAACAAGATGCTTGAAATGTTTATTGTTTAGTATGAGCAGTCTGTAATTGGGCACCTTTTAGGGAGCTTATTAAATGGGAGTCCCTACGGGGTGGGTGGTGCCGCAAGTGCATCTCAAGCAGTGCACTTTTGTCGTTATTTAAAGGACTTGGCATCATCGTTGTGGCCCCTGGCTGCACTGCCATTTTGCCTTCTACTGTTCCTCCATTTCCAATTCCATTTTTTATCCTGCATATGTTACCTGTTGCGTTTCCTCCCAGTTGCCCTTTTGTACTGACTGGCCTTATAGTCCCCAGTGACGAGCATTCTGGTCCAAAATCATAAATCTAATTTAAACTATTGATTGCACCATCAACTAATTCACTCGTTTTTTCTAATTAGGTCATTGATGCAGTTGCTGGTGGATCTGGTTTATTTCATTGCTGAGAAGGAGCACGAGCAGAACAAGAATGACTCCTCGGCTCTCGCTCTGGAAGTTACAAATCCAAACAGGGATCGACAAAAGTTGCTACGAGAACAAAACATACTGAAACAGGTAAGGGAGAGGAATGGCAGTCTTGATTGCTCTCTTGGTCATTTTGTTGTTTGCATTACTAATAGTTTTTATTCATTTCTTTTGATCCTCTCCGTCTTATCATAATTGTAACTTAGTGTCTTATGGCACTGCTCTGCTTTTTTACAATTTTCAATAATCTCGAACACCATATTTTTTTGTGTTTAGGAACAGTCAGGTTTTATTTGAACTTGCGACTAGTATACAACATAATTTTTAAGCATCTACAGTGGTTTACTTTTTATTTCAGATTTTCAAGATTCTACAAGCGCCTTTCACCGAAACTCAGGGAGGCGACGGTCCTCTACTTCGCACTGATGAACTGAACGATCCTCGACATTCCGCGTACAAGACCATTTTTCGTCTCTGCTACAGGCTGCTCCTCCTGGCACAGCAAGGATATAGAAAAAATCAGGTATGGAGGAACGCTAGAAAAATGTTTTTATGGTATTTATTTTGCAAATTAAGGTTGCTCAACTTCATCACTATAATAAAGTTAAGGAAAGTTACCTTTGTATTTTGTATGTTGTTTAGATTTAGCTTTGTATACTTGTTAAACTTTCTCTCAACTTTGCCATTTCTCACCTTAGCAGGTCTTCTAACTTACGTACCACATTATTACAATTGATTTAAATGAAAGTACCTTTTTTTAAAGTGTGAAAATTAGAGTTCCATAGATAGGGAGTCATTTGGAATGATTAATGGCTCCTATAAGGTCTTTGTTATGTAACAAAAGCTCCGAAGGGGGCTAGTGCCGTCATTGCACCTCAGGTGGTGTACTGCAGGCATTATTTAGGGTCTTTGCAGCATTTCATCTACCCCTAGCTACCCTTGCTCTGTATCGTTCTACTGATACCTGTGTTCCAACTTCCATTCTTCTCTGTTGTTCTCCATCCACTCTTGACTATTAAGTTATAGTGTGACTGAATGTTTTTCTTCAGCAACATTTGAGTACTAATTAGCATAACAAAAGCACCAGAACCCAGCTATATAACACAAACTCTCGAACCCAATCCATATCAGTGGACCGGACCGCTCGCTGTACTACAGTATTTATTGTTTGCCATGTTGTCTACAGGAACACATTGCTCAACACTTCGGTTTCATGCAAAAGCAAATTGGTATCGACATATTGGCCGAAGAAACCATCACCGCTCTCCTCCACAACAATCGGAAGTTGCTCGAGATACACATTACCGCCACTGAGATCGAAACTTTCGTGGGTCTTGTGCGGAAGAACATGAAGAAATGGGATTGGAGGTTCCTTGATTATTTGAAGGTATGTTTTATGATGACAAGTATACAGTAGTGCTAAGTATGACTCGTGCGTTCTGTAATTTTCTTTTTATCTCTATGAGCTTCAGATTTTCCATTTGGATTTAGATTTATCTTAGCGTTAAATTTTGAGTGTAAATTGTCCTTGAGAAATTTGTAACCCCTGGCATTGCTCTCTGGCTTCTTCAACTGAGAATCTTAACATTATGTTGTAGTGTCAGTTTATATCTACAACTTTAATATATAGAAAAAGGATTTTTTCATTGTTGATTTTAACTTATTTGTCTGAAGATAATACAGTTTTGAACTTGCTTATTTGCATATATGGATTTTTTCAGTTCAATTTCATTGAGACAGTTATTTTAGTAGTAATTTTTGGTAGAATTTTAAAGAGAACCGTCAATTATAAAGCAATTATAAAGCTTATAGGAAACATCCCTGCCTGGCAATCTGCTGGACTGGGGTTTGAGACCCACTCAAGACTGATAGTTTCTTGTAGTGTCTGGAACCTCACCATCCTTGTGAGCTGAGGATATGGCTTTTGGGGGAGTCTATAGATGTTGTGCCGGCTGAGCTTGCAGCAGCCATTATCTTGCCCTCCCAGGTCCTAACTTGATGGGGCTTGGGTGCTGATTATATGCATGTACGGTCAGTCTTTAATACTATTTATTGTATTCTATTTCCAGGTGCTGTGTATATCAAATAATCAGGCCATCCCTAGGACACAAGAGCTGATTTGTAAAAGTGTGTTTAGTGAGAAGAACAGAGACATATTGATTGAAACCAGGTAAGTTAAATTGAATTTTTTAGAAATGTACAAGTTACAGCTGTCCTTGGTTCTTGGAATATGCAAACTGTCAACATGTATTATATTATTGTTAACCCTTTTACCCCCAAAGGACGTACTGGTACGTTTCACAAAAGCCATCCCTTTACCCCCATGGACGTACCGGTACGTCCTTTCAAAAATGTGCTATAAAAATTTTTTTTTTCACTTTTTTGATAATTTTTTGAGAAAATTCAGGCATTTTTCAAGAGAATGAGACCAACCTGACCTCTCTATGACAAAAATTAAGGCTTTTAGAGCAATTTAAAAAAAATATACAGCAAAATATGCTGGGAAAAAAATAACCCCCCTGAGGCTTAAGGGTTGGAAATTTCCAAATAGCCTGGGGGTAAAAGGGTTAAGGGGTTTTCAGTGATGTGGCTAAGGGTGGATGCGAACCCCTTTTAGAAAATGCCGACTTGGCCTCCAAAGCAGTGTCAGAAACTTAAAGTACCCGGTATGTAAATATACCTATAAATTTACCACCAACTCACCAGGGCAAGGGGGTTACGACAAAGCCCAACCCCCCCACCCCTTTTCCCCAAATTAAGGCATTTCCTTGTAAATTTACGAAATTTATCAAGATTTTCAGATACTGTTTTATTTGGCTTTTGATTCTGAAAGAATTATTTTATCAGTCCAAAATTAATTTTGCTTTTGCCAAGTTTAATTATTATTATCATGATTATTATTTTCAATATTATTTTACTCAATTATGATACAAGTTATTATTTATAATATTTTTCCTGATGTCTCACTAGTTTTATTTATCATATTGATAAATTATACAGTACAAATTATTATAAATATTTTTAATGATATGTTACCAAATTTAGTAGTAATATTGATTAATTCAAATTATTATTATATGAATTTTTCCATAAAAAATAATGGCTTATGGCTTAGCCTATGTCATTGCTATGATTAATATCCTATTGTTGTTATAACTAGCCAAGCTACAACCTTAGTTGGAAAAGCAGGATACAGTAAACTTGGAAGAGAGACTTATGTCGACTTGTTCATTATAAAAACATTCGCTGCAAGTTTGAACTTATGAATTTCCACTGATTCAATTGCTATATTAGGAAGTTCATTCCACAATCTGGTCAAAGCTGGAATAAAACCTAAAAATGCTGTGTATATTGAGCCTTGAAAAAGGCAATTTTGTAAGAAACAGAAAGATTTCCAGCATATCAAAGTATGGATTAAATATTTCATAAATTTTTTTTAATAGAAATTTTATAGTATTACTAATAAGAACAGTAGTGATGAAATTGATATTAATATTAATGATGGTGATATTATATCCTAACCTGTAGTTACCACCTCAAAAATTATTTACTGGAGGGTAAAGTCCTTGAGAAACATGCAATGATTTGTTCTGTTTCAGAAGGATTTATTTGAGATAGTAGCAGTTTGAGTGTTTCTTTTTGATAAACATTAGTCTTTGGCTGGAACTTCCAAGAGATTTTATAACGAAAGAATTCTTGTCGTCTCAGGTTTCGTCAAAAGTTCTGGCGATACTTGTTGCCGGTGCGACGTAATGGTGTTCCCGGGCGGAACCGGTGGGTCTCTTTCTATCTATCAAGGGAAATGTTCTTAAAGTGGTTTAGAATATGTAACGTGGCGTCTTATCTTGGGTTTGGTTGCAACGTCCGAATTCGTCTTTTACATCTGTTGTCTTCTTGGTATTTTTTAAAGTGGCACTGTTCCTTTTGGGATTTTCTAATTGTGTTCTGTTGTAGGAATGTTACTAATCAACTGTTGAAACATATTTATAATAAGTACTTCATTGCTGTCTTGTCACTCTTTTAACGGTTTCTTGTGTTTTATCACACTGTTTAGGTAGGTAGGGCCATAAGTGCACCTCAGTATGTAGGCATTACCAGATCACTTGGGTCCATAACCACCTCCTCCACTTCCTAATATTCCGCTTTACTTGTTCCTGCTTTTTTCTCCCATTAGTACCTCTCTTGAATTATCTGCCAAGCCCCTTTTCTGGTTTTTACTGCCCAAATTCTCTGAACTTTACTTCATCGACAATTATTTCCATAGTTAACCTAACTAACATTAATTTTGTCAAACCAATGAGCTACTGATCAGTCCCTTACTCTACACCAGTGGTTCCCAACCTTTTTTCTGTCATTTCCCCGCTGCACCCAGTTCAACCATCCAGATTTCCCCCTTTATGCCCCGCCCAGCCCTCATGCCCACTCGCCTGCCTCAGAAATGGGCATGACACTCCAATTCTCCCCTTGAATATCATGTCTTTGAGAACTGATATGATCATATCACAATTGAATGGCTAACAACAAATTGCCGCACGTACTATGAGGACATTTTCCGCTTGTTTTAGTTAGTAGGTAGTGTAATTATTTCCCCCCTGGAAGCTTCAAATTTCCCCCCAGGGGGAAATTTCCCCCAGGTTGGGAACCACTGCTCTACACCAATTCTCATCTTGTTTAAGAAGAAATTCTGTGGTTTTTTGTCTGACTGAGTGATGTGAGTGGACCACTACTCTGTGATCATTTTTAGGAATTGTACAACAAGAAACTGTTTCTAACCTTGAGTGTGTGTTGGAGTTTTTCTTTTTAACCCTTTGAGCGTCATAAGACTTGACTTACGTCTGTTGAAAACTACTCTCTCCTGCGCCATATGGCGTAATTTGCATCTAGTACCAGTTTCTCTTTTATTATTTATTTACGGTATATGAAAATTTTAAAAAATACATAACATTATATATCAATGAAAAGGATATTTAATCAGCTATATGACAATATATGTTGTAAAGACCTAGCTTGTAGAGTTTTGGTGCTAAGATAAGTAAAATATCCAAAAATAGGCCTCAGGCTAGTGGCCTAAATCATTTGTTGAGGGGATGGCGCTCAAAGGGTTAAAGTTATATTTTGTATTTTTGGTTGCAGTTATAATTTTTGATACTGCACCTAGGTAATGTTTTCTTTATAGTATACTTGTCTGGAGTTTTCAAGATAGTGTGTGGTGGCACTTTTTACTTATCAAGTAGTTTCGTTAGTGATGCTGTTTTTGTGTGAGGGTCTTCGTAACGAAGTCTGGAGTTTTATTTCTATACCGATAGAATTACCAGATGTATTACAAGTATTATGTTTTCTTGGGAGAGTAGGAGAATTCTGTCGCTACATGTTTTTTTTTTTTTACAATTGGTGTACTTTAAACACTGCATTCATGAAATTAAATAGTTTTTATATACATGTACGGGACAGTACTGTATTATCATGCTCATCTTATAGAGAATGATTGATGATTAGCATAACATAGATACAATCAAGAGTGATTAGGTGTAGTCCTAAACTGGATAGACATTTTGCTATAATTTAAAGATTACAATAATTAGAAATTTTTATATGCTTTGATTTTAATTTGTTTATAATTTCTTCCTAGAATGGTTGAGGAGGATATTGAGGTCGAAGTGGACATCGAAGGTTCTGGATCCATGCTGGCCATCGAACGAGACGAGGAGGTTGTTCTGACGTGGAATAATGGCGAGGTACGTTTTGTGTTTGGTCACTTCACTTGCATTCTTTTCCCATCTAGTTTGGGTCTTCAATTTTGCCTTCGCTTCATGTCATATATTGGGGGCTATGACTGAGTCTAAGAGCCCCGTCTGGAGTTCATCTCCCGGCAATGTACGACGACGCTATGTCATATAGTTGTCCCTTGTGACATTCACTTACTCCCTTAATACGACTCCTAAGTCAACATATTTCCTTATGTAACTAAAAAAAGTCTAAGAATATTATAGTTAGTTAAAAAACTAGGTTAACACTAACATTATTTTGAAATTTTTGCTTCACCATAAATAATCGCTGAACCTGTGAATAGAAAGGAACAACTTATGTATATACGGTATACATGTATATTTACATAAGGGTTCCATTTTGCAATGCTATATATATATCATAGATTCTCTACTCTTTCCTGTGTCTTTGTCACCATCTTGTTTAGGTTTTAAATTGTCCCTTTATCATAATTTACGTTTACCGATTTTCTTCTTGTATCTTGCATATCTTCTCTCTTTTTATATACCCAAGTCCTGTTAGGTTGCAATAAAGAATTTTTCAGACTGTGGATACATGTGTAGGCTTACCTGAGAAGAATTAAAAGAGAATAGTTCGCATTGATTTATACTATGCCTTTTTGTCAATTCGTAAATACATGCTTTTATATTGATTTATGTGGAATGATATGTATTTTATGTCCCAGTGAGTCAATCTGTTATTGATACAAGAAGCCTCTGCCTACTATAGTGCTCAGCATCTTTTTGTCCCTTTTAAATATCAGGCAAGAACAGATTTAATATGACAAATCCTGGGCAAGAATAAAGTTTTATTTTTAAAACATTCCTACCTATGCCTTCTTCCAGTGTTCCAAGTCCATCGTGGAGCTGGCCACCCGGGCACAGAGCTTCCCGGCCGACTCTGACTGCGGAGAAGATCGTCTCATCTTGGAGTACTACCAGCATCAGCTCGACCTGTTTTCAAACATGTGCCTTGACCGCCAGTATTTAGCAATTAAACCTCTTTCGCCTTTGCTTAAGATAAATTTGATGCTCAAGTGAGTATTTGATGTTTTGACAGTTTTTGTTTATGGTTTCAATTTAATTTAAATACTCTTTACAGTATGCTGTAAGTAGTTAGTTGATCAAGGCATCCATCTCCTATTTAGATACTGCCATTAGAGGTAATGGAAACTTTTATCGATATATGTTGCATTTGCATTTGATGAATACTGTAATATACAGTACATACATACAGATTAATACACCTCTTTACATTGGTTGGAAATGTCCCTCATCTTTCAAGTATTAAATAAAAAAAAAAGATCCATGTTAATCCATTTTACTTGACCTCGCATCAGCATCAGTTTCGTACAATAGCAATGAAGTGCTTTACTATACAGTACGTACTGTGCTTCACATGAAACCTTATTGATGCAGATACCTTGTTTTTATAAAATGATAGTTGGTTACAAGTACTTTTTTGTGTTTAGTATGTTAGTAGGGAATTTTATAAGAAGATTTAGGGATTCCTTTTCAACTTGAGGCAATTCTAAAGTAAATTGCTGATGAACTCTATACAGTAGTGTGTCATTTCTTCTTATAAGGTTTAGGTAAATGAGTAAAAATTGGAAAACTGCTTGTTATTCCAAGTGGTTTATTCTTTCAAATTTTACACACTTCGCAGGTGTATGGAAGAGGATACGCTGTCTTACGACTTACGAGCGTCTTTCTGCCGGCTGATGTTGCACATGCACGTCGACTGCGAACCACAAGAGGCCGTTACCCCAGTGAAGTATGCCAGACTGTGGTCAGAAATTCAGCCGCACATGTCTATTGCGGAGTAAGTAGTTTTCGTTTGTTTACGTCAGGTATTACAAGATTTAAAATGGGTCCTTGATGCCTTTTACATAATTTTGTAGATCTCAACTTTATCTCTGATACTACTACCATTCTTCATCTTGCTAATCTAACTTTACTAACTACTTCTTCTTTGTGTGCATCTTTTCCCACTTTTATGTGAGGTCGATGTTTCTGGCCAGCGTTCTCCATCTACTTCTGTCCCACACTTTATCACCGGTTAATCCCTTTGATTGAAGGTCATCCGTGATACAGTCCATCCACCTTTGCTTCAGTCTCCCTCTCCTTCTTGTTTCCTGTACCTCCATTTCCATCACTCTCCTCCCAATATACTTCTAACATTTACATCATAGTTAAACTGCACTAAGTTCCCCCGAGCCTAGCACCCATCCAAATTTCATAAACCCATCTAGTTTGCACGTTTTGGTCTCCTCCCAACTAGCTTTCGAACTTCATTAACTATGTTGTGGTTCAGCTTTCTTTTAAGAACTAATGTTTTATACAAAAGTAATAGGAACAGTAAGCTGCAATTGGGTGTATAACTTTCATGATACTATACCTTTATAACAACGTTATGACTTTTTTTTTTAATTTCTTTTAGCTATGACAAAAGAGAGGTGGCTCATAGCTACGAGGCAGCAGAGACGGCCTTCAAGGACGTCATCATATTTGTCGAGGAATACCTGTGCAATGTGGTCGATAAGATGTGGAGCTTCTCTGATTGCGAACAAAATAAACTAACTTTTGAGGTACAGTATTTTCTGCCATTCTGATTGCCTATTGACAACTAACATTGAAGGTGGTAGAATGCTTGAATGCATGGTTGAGGATTGAAACTGATAGATGAGAGTGCTCATGAGTGGGAAGTGAATCAATTGTTGCTTCAGATGATAAAGTATTGATTGTCGACTCGGAGAAGCCGGGTCGATTAGTGACAGAGTTTGGTACAGTGTGTGAGGGAAGGAAGTTAAGAGTTAATGTGGGTAAGAGTAACATTGTGTAATGCATGAGAAGGGAGAGTGGTGTTAGGCTGGATGTCCTGTGGAATGGAGATTTACTTGAAGTAGATCTTTTAAGTACTTGGAGTCTATTGGTGCCGCAAATGGCGGAGTGGAATCAGAGATATGTCAAAGAGTGAATGAAGGATGTAGTGTTGGGGGCAGTGAAGGGAGTGGTAAAGAATAGAGGTTTATGAATGAATGTAAAGAGACTTCTGTATGAGAAAGTGATTATACTTACTGTGATGTATGGATCGAACTAGATGGAGAGAGAAATTGGATGTGTTCGAGATGAAGTGTCTGAGGAGTATGGCTGGTGTATCTCGATTAGATAGGATTAGGAACGAAATAGTGTGGGAGAGAACGGGTGTAAGAAATGAATTTGCAGCTAGAGTGGATATGAATGCGTTGAGGTAGTTTAGCCATGTAGAGAGAATGAAAAATGTCTGTATGCTGAAGAAGGTGATGAATGCAAGAGTTGATAGAAGTACAAGAGGAAGGCCAAGGTTTGTTTGGATGGATTTAGTGAGGAAACCTCTAGGTGATTGGAGGATAGATGCGAGAGGGGCAAAAAGAGCAAATTAGAAATAGGAATGAATGGTGAGGGATTGTAACATAGTACTAATAGGCCCTTCTGCTTTCTCCAGTCGCCTTGGTGACCGTGGAGTTAGCAGCGGTAGGGGATTTGGCATATGAAGCTGTATTTGTGGGTTATAACGGGGGAGGGTGGGCTGTGGCATCCTAGTAGTACCAACCAAACTCGGCTGAATCCCTTGTCAGGCTGGGAAGAGTTAAGAAAGGAAAAGTCCCTCTTTTTCTTCATGTCGGCTAACCCCCAAAATTGGGCGAAGTGCCCTGGTAGATGGATAGATTTTGAGGGAAGTTTGGATTTGAATGGATCTAGCAGGTGTCAGAGAGGGATTCTAAATTCTGTAGATACTAACAGCTTGTATTTTGTCTTCACAAATTTTAAGTTGCTTTTAAAAGTTCTTTTCAGTGAATATTTTGAAGTATTGTACGATTAATGTGTTGTATTGCAGACAGTGCTGTATAAATGTTAAATTTGTAATCAGAAACTTGTCCTCATGTTTTTATATCAATATTGTATCTTATTCTAACCAGGTTGTGAAATTAGCGAGGTATTTGATCTACTTCGGATTCTACAGTTTCAACGATCTCTTGCGCCTCACCAAGACGTTGCTATCCATACTGGATTACTCGTTTGACACAGACTCTAAATATTTCTTGAATAATTTCTCTGCTGGAAAAATAACTGGTATGAAAACATATCTTTCTTTTTACTTTAAGCATTTATATTTAATTGAAAGGTTCAGTTGTCAGACTGGAATGAGATATCAGTGGTAATTATGACTATTGAGTCAATGGTACCGACTTCGGTTTATACGAGGATGTTTTTAAATAGGACCCTGTGGTGCACTACCTACAGTGTGCCTTGCCTGCATGATTGTAGTTATTCAAAAGCTTTAAATTTGGTACTTTAATGAAGTATAGGATACTTACTTTGTCTTTGCCGATTTGAACATTTTATGTGTGCTTTGGGGGCCTTCTCTCTTAAACTCCTATTTCTGTAATATCCTCAAGGCCAGTTGAAGAGAGGAAAAGTTTGAATAGCTGGATGTTTAGGTAGAAAGAGACAGAAAGTAATGCAAATGAGACCTAGAGGGTTGAGAACCATATGTGATGTGCAGTGCAAGGCACACTTATGGTAGCCATATTGTGATGCCTGGTTGAATAACTTTGAAACAGGCAGAGGCATGTGTGAGTTAGTAGGTATGTTGATAATAAAATGGTGGCAGTTAATGGTATTAGATGCTTGAATAAAGTAGGAGACTACTCGTTTAGATATAGTTTATAGAACTTGGAGACTGATTTCGGTTTCATATCAAAGTACAGTAAGCTTACAGTTTTTCTCTGAATATGCACAAGGTTTTAGGCTATGTTGAAATAATTTTGGAATAAGTACTTCAGTTAGTAAGTTGTTGGCAGTATTCATTTGTGTACTGTGGAGTTTTTTTTCTTGTTAAAGAAGTAACTGGAGGCCAGTTCAGAGTTGCAATGGTACTGTTCTATTGCAATCTTCATAAACTTATAAACTGCGGATAGTAAAGGTTCTTGCAATGGTTTTGTGATGATTGGCTTGCCTATTAAAGCCTGAAGGGCATATGTTAAAAAACCGTAACTAGACCTAATTGATTGAAGGCTTAACATATGCAGAAACTTGTGAATTTGTGTCTGGATTTACCATGGAGTTGACTTTGGAATTGTAACTTTATTTTGGAATATTCATTAGGCAGAGTTTTGTTACTCGGACTCTAGACGAGAGGCTTCAGTTATATTCTGTTGTGATAGTTCTGTTGGTGTATTTAGACTTCTTTGAAAGGCCGCTGACAGAAATATTATGTGGAATATCCTTTTTACTTTACGTCTTCTAGAAATAAACGAATTCTGTTTTAAGATAGTGTGTCAACGCCTCTTTACTTTGAATGGTAAGTGTTTGGCGGATAATGAAATATACTGTAGGCCAGGAATTAATGGTTATATACTTGACTAAAATTTTTAAAAGTAAACATCCACTTTTATACCTCGATTAATTGATATTCTAAATTGATGTAGTTAAGACCAAGAAGGCAAAGACTTTTATGGAGCTCTGTCAAAGTAAATTTTCTCAGAAATGAAAGTTAGAAATCGGAACGAAGTAAAGTCCCTTAAAAGTCTTTAAACGATTAGTTCTGTCGAGTCACTTTATGAGGATAATAATTGTCATGAGAACTTGATTATAGTATCAGCTACTTGTGAAACTGTTGTGGACTTTTACTTTTATTAAAAGGTCACTTAAGTTCATTTTGTAGTTTGCTACAATCCTAAATTTTTTATTCAAAACTGAGGTTTTGGAGTTCTTTTTTTTTTTCTGTTCCTGTGATATACGGTAATTCTACTCGATACTTGTACTATACCTGTAGATGAATTAATTTTAGTATTTGATGTATTTAGATGTTTAAGTATAACATGCCGTAGTTTAATTTGCCAACTGACCAAAAGTATATTTTACAGATTTTGTGTTAAACAAATTTAGATTTTTCCTTGTATTTTGAATAAGTAGAAAGTAATGCTATTCACTCAAGTTGTAGACTGCTTCTATACGTATCATTATAAAATACTCTGATCAGTATTGGGATTCCGAATTTATCGCAATACTGATAAAGGCCTCGTGCTTGCCTGGGCTGCATCCTTTTCTGCAGTGTGTATAAAATGTTGCTATCTAACACGATAGGGTTTTAGTTACCTGTACATGCAGTTTGTATTTACTCTAATGGACAGGATCCGGGTAGCATTGTGTGATCATAGCAGTCTTTTGAAATGAGTTTTCAGAAGGTGTTCCCTTTAGCTATTGCTAATCTGTTTGAATTGCTTTATAAGTTATGTCCCTATTAATGATATAACTGTCTGCTTCTCGTAAACCACATTAATTTGGGATTTGTGCGGCATTCTCGCACGCCACGTGCGTCAATGTCCGAGCCGTGTTACCCGTAGAGTTTCGCAGTAATATTATTGAGTGCTTGTTATCTATTCCCACATGCTGCCTTAGATGATAGTATTAAGGATGAAGAAGCCACCAGACGCGAGAGCAGGAGTGGCTCCTCCCAACCGCCTCCTAGTATTACAGTTGATTCCGATTCTAAAGACAATAGTCGTAGAGACGAGAGCGTTAGTGCCTCAACCTCTCCTAGTGTTGATTCTGGTAATGCCCCTGTATTTATGTTTACTGACTCTGATAGTCAGAGCACCGGGACGACCGCAACTGGTACGCCGGATTCCAAACGTAAGAAATCCGATCCCAGTCCTAAGACTTCTCCTAAAAAGTCTCCGAGGAAAAAGTCCACCGATAAGAGGGAAGGTAAATTTTCACGTGTCTTAAGAATGAACTTAGGGACCCTAATGTCTTTATGTTTGGTTAGGGTTTATGTTAATTTCAGAAGTATTTACAGATTCTTTTATATTGTATTGAATAAAATAAATAACACAGCCTATAACTTGCTTTGGCTGCTCTTGAGGTGAATAGAGGTTTGTCATTTTAGGTCATAGTCGTGTCAGCTCATAAATGGGAGTGTACAGTACTGTCAGTGGAGTGTGAATGCACTGCATTTCTAAAAGATGAAAAAATTAAGTAATTTATTATAATCTATTGTATTGTAATTTATTTCAAGCTTTTACTGCTTTTAAAAGTATATTGTAGCTCCTGTGAACTTTAGGTACTTTTAGAATTTAATATTTAGGAGAAGTAAGCCTGTAGTGAGTTCCATCCCTGTATTGTTGTAATAGTTGTTGCTTATTTTCTTTACAATTGATAATTGTACGTGTTTCCTCACAAATCACTCGTATGTAACCCACATTCACAATCTTCAAATACCCGAGGTATTGCCATCTTTCTTCTAACAGAAAAGCGAGGGGAAAATTATACAGCATTTATACAATTCATGTTCACAATCCAATGTCTTAGTTTTGCATTTTTCAACACTCCGAAAAGTAAGAAAGAATTTCAGCAGACTTATTTCTTTTTTAGGATCGCTTAAAAATTCTTAATACTCTCTCTGCTTGTTTGGTTTCTACATGACCAGTGGCAGCACACCGAGGTAGTTAACACCTTTGCAACTGTTCCAATTAATATTTACTTGACTTCTGCATCTCTAGGGTCACCCCTGGACTGACTAGTCTTGGACCAGACACCGAGTTAGTTAACACTTATGCATATGCAATTTTCACAGTCTAATTTTTACATGGGTTTTACATTTCCCAGGTCACACCTATACTGACTAATCTTTGACCCTCTGTATGTCGCCGTTCCTAAAAATGTTCAACAACGTGTGCATACTGTAGACCTGTAGGTCCTGGTGGTGTAATGCAGAAATACTTGTCTTTTTCCTGTATGTTATACGAAAGATTGTAGTATCTTGGACTGAAGGAAACTTGAGATGTTGGCTATGTATGAACAAATGCTGTCAGTGAATTCCCTAAGTTTAAGAAGCCCATTGTAGTAGTTTGATCAGATCCATTGCCAGGTAATCAACTAGTCCTTGCAGATTCTGAACATTTTCCTAGATTCTCTCTCCTTTTGCCATTGAAACATCTGGTTAATCCAGAATAGTATTAGGCTGTATTTTTCTGTGTCATAGTCACCAGGTAACAGTAATCCTAAGTTTACACAGAAATGCATGTTAATGTATTGATTGAGAACTCTGTCTGAATAATGATTAGTAGTCTGTACTTCTGGACAATGTAGTTTAAGACCAACAAAATGGTTCAGGTTTTATAGTGTTGGTGTAAAAACTTAGTCTGAATTTAGAATTAGTTAGTCTGAACTATGATGTGTAGCCTTAAGGTAAAAGTGTAGCACCATTGAATATTTTCAGGATTGTCTGGTTGATGCTAGTGTGTTTTATAATTGCCAAAGAGAGATTTTGCAAATGGAAAAAGTGCGAATGGCTGAAATTATTACCAAGTTACTTTCCTAAAATTCAAACCATCCTCAGTACTGTACTTGTGTTCCCTGTTTAGCGTAGTACATTATCTGAAAACTATGAAAACTGAGACTATTAGAAAGTATTGGTTCTCGACATAATTTGGGTCATGAGTCCTTGCTTCCAACTAGGATGCCGTTGACCACCCGTAACATGGAATTCAAAATATTACATAACTGAAGACTTTATTTTTATTTATTGTAAAGAATGATATTTTGGATATTTTTAGAAACGAGTGTTTTTATTATTTTGAAAGTGGTGCAAATCAGAGAAAAAATAGCAACTGTTGAGAATTTATTTTGGCCCACATGGTTTAAGATGTTCAAGTTTATCTTTTGTCTCATCTTAAATGTTAATTGGGATATTAATTCACATGTAACTTGCGGACTCATAGTTTAACAGTCTGCCTCTTCTTTCCTCATTTGAATTTTATTTATATGGTACAGAAAATGTGGAAAAGTCGTGTACTGTAAATCAAATTGAGAATAGGTTTACACGCTGCACAAATTTTTTAAAGTATTGTTGATAGTTCTCCAAAATTATCCTTTACTCCAATTTACTGTAAATTTCTTTCTACTTTTTAGTATTATTCTATTTTTAATCTCTCTGTCTTATTTCTATAGCTTTTGCTTCCTCCAGTTTTTACTTTAGGAGTATATTCCCAGGACAGTTTTGATAATGACAAGAACGTTGGATTCATTAATATAGGGAGACTTGACTATACAGTGTGAGGGGTAAAGGAACTAATCAACCATTTAATACTTTTGTTTATCATTACTTGAGATTGCCTAATGCCTAAGGTTTTGGCCAAAGAAATAGTTACAGCTCGGGCTGAGACTAGTGGTATTTGAATGAAATCTAGAAGTACATCATCATTATTAAAATTTTGACCTAAATATTGTCACTGGTGAAAGGAAGTAGCTTAGTTATATACTGTATTTGTGATTTTGAATTAATTTCCTTGTGCAGTTCATGTAAACACATTATATACATGAAACTATTTGATATGAATATATTTTAGTTTCAAATGAGTTCGTTATGATGCAGATGACATTGTGTACTATGTTAATCACTTGCAGTAGCCATTGTAAAATGCTGTTATAATCAACTAAGAAGTCATTCAGAGGGTTGAAAGTAGAGCAAATGATTGGTGAAAGAACTAAACTAGTATTTTTTTTAAGTTTAAAGTATAAAATGGTGTAGATATCACACTGATTAGAAGCTTTTGCTTACACAGAAGCAAATGTAGGAAAGTGCTTGTAGAATCAAATGTCTTATTTCACTCGTACGTAAGTGCCTGCTGTTTATTCTTACGTCCATGCTGAAGTAATTAGAAGTACCTCGTCACCAGAGGGAGATAGCACCTATTAGATGTTCTTTTGCAGCAGCCCCATGATTTCTAGTTTAATCGTTTCTATCTTTTGTATTCATTCCTTAGTCAGCACAAAAATATTTATTTTTGTTCCTCATGACCCCTTATTTCCAATTTTTAAATATTTATTTTTGTTCCTCACGACCCCTTATTTCCAATTTTTAAATATTTATTTTCGTTCCTCACGACCCCTTATTTCCAATTTTTAAATATTTATTTTTGTTCCTCACGACCCCTTATTTCCAATTTTTAAATATTTATTTTCGTTCCTCACGACCCCTTATTTCCAATTTTTAAATATTTATTTTCGTTCCTCACGACCCCTTATTTCCAATTTTTAAATATTTATTTTCGTTCCTCACGACCCCTTATTTCCAATTTTTAAATATTTATTTTTGTTCCTCACGACCCCTTATTTCCAATTTTTTGATACATTCCCTCTCTTCCTTCGATACTAGCCCATAGAGGGGCTCGATATTTTATGACATAGAGACTGACATACAGTAATTGTTATTTTATGACTTATGGACTGACTTAATAGTTATTTTATGACTTAGAGACTGATTTAATTATGGCTGGGTATTTTGTGACGTAGAGACTGACATAGACTGACATGACTTATGGATGGATGTAATAGTTATTTTATGACCTAGAGACTGATGTAATTATGGCCGGGTGTTTTATGACATAGAGACTGACGTACAGTAATTGTTATTTGCATGACTTATCTACTGACGTAATAGCTATTTTATGACATCTACTGACATAATAGTTATTTTATGACATCTCCTGACGTAAAAGTTATTTTATGACATCTCCTGACGTAAAAGTTATTTTATGACATCTACTGACGTAAAAGTCATTTTATGACATCTACTGACGTAATAGTTATTTTATGACATCTACTGACGTAATAGTTATTTTATGACATCTACTGACGTAAAAGTTATTTTATGACATCTACTGACGTAATAGTTATTTTATGACATCTACTGACGTAATAGTTATTTTATAACATCTGACGTAAAAGTCATTTTATGACATCTACTGACGTAATAGTTATTTTATGACATCTACTGACGTAAAAGTTATTTTATGACATCTACTGACGTAAGTTATTTTATGACATCTACTGACGTAATAGTTATTTTATGACATCTGACGTAAAAGTCATTTTATGACATCTACTGACGTAATAGTTATTTTATGACATCTACTGACGTAATAGTTATTTTATGACATCTACTGACGTAATAGTTATTTTATGACATCTGACGTAAAAGTCATTTTATGACATCTACTGACGTAATAGTTATTTTATGACATCTACTGACGTAAAAGTCATTTTATGACATCTACTGACGTAATAGTTATTTTATGACATCTACTGACGTAAAAGTTATTTTATGACATCTACTGACGTAATAGCTATTTTATGACATCTAATGACGTAAAAGTCATTTTATGACATCTACTGACGTAATAGCTATTTTATGACATCTACTGACGTAATAGCTATTTTATGACTTAGGTACATGTAATTATGGCCTGGTATTTTATGACATAGAGACTGGCGTACAGTAATTGTTATTTGTATGACTTATTGCCTGATGTAATAGTTATTTTGTGACTAAGAGATTGATGTAATTATAGCCGGGTATTTTATGACATAGAGACTGACGTACAGTAATTGTTTTATGGCTTATGGACTGACGTAATAGTTATTTTATAACTTAGAGACTAATGTAATTTTGGCTGGATATTGTATGGCATAGAGACCGATGTACAATAATTATTTTATGAGTTATGGACTGACATAATAGTTATTTTATGACTTATGAAGTAACCTAATTGTTATTTTATAACTTAGATACTGATCTAATTATTTTATAACTTAGAAACTGGTGTATATGTTATTTCATGCTGTAGAGACTGATGTAATTGTTATTTTATGACTTACAAACTGACGTAATTTTTATTTTATGACTTGGAGACTGACATGATTGTTATTTTATAACTTAGAGACAGACTTAATTGTAAGTTTATGGGTGAGAGACTGACGTAATTGTTAGTTTATTACTGAGAGACTGACATCATTGTTATTTGACATAGAAACTGATGTAATTGTTATTTTATGACTTACAAACTGACATAGTTGTTATTTAATGACTTAGAGACAGGTGTAATTGTTAGTTTATGACTGAGACTGACGTAATTGTTATTTTATGAAATAGAGTCTGTCATTATTATTATTTTATGACTTATGGACTGATGTAATTGTTACATTATGACTTTGAAACTAATGTAATTGTTATTTCATGCCTTAGAGACAAACTTAATTGTTATTTTATGATTTAGAGACACTCATAATTGGTATTTTATGACTTAGTGACAAACATAGTTGTTTTTTTATGACTTACGGACTGACACAATTGGTAATTTATGCCTTAGAGACAAACGTAATTGTTATTTTATGACATAGAGACAGACGTGATTGTTATTTTATGACATAGAGACTAACATAATTATTATTTTACAGCTTAGAGACTGACATAAGTGTTAGTTCATGAGTTAGAGACTGACGTAATTGTTATTTTTTGACAGAGACTGACTTTATTATTATTTTATGACATACAGACTGACTTAATTGGTATTTTATGACTTAGAGACAGACTTAATTGGGATTTTATGACTTAGAGACAGATATAATTGGGATTTTATGTCTTAGAGACAGATGTAATTGGGATTTTATGACTTAGAGACAGATGTGATTGTGATTTTATGACTTAGAGACAGATGTAATTGTGATTTTATGACTTAGAGACAGATGTAATTGGGATTTTATGACTTAGAGACAGATGTAATTGGGATTTTATGACTTAGAGACAGATGTAATTGGGATTTTATGACTTACGGGCTGACGTAATTGTTATTTTATGACTTGGAGACTGGCAAAATTATTTTATGACTTTGAGACTCGTGTAATTTTTATTTTATGACTTGCAGACTGACATGATTGTTATTTTATAACTTAGAGACTAATGTAAGGTGTGATAAATGACATAAGGTGAATTTTATTTTTGCGTTTAATATTTATGGAGAGTGACATGATCTCAGAACTGATGTACTGTCTGTTTAACTGACGTAAAGAGACATGTTACTGCATATACAAACTCATTTAAGAGACTCAAAAATATTGCATGATAGGGAGAGAAACCAGAACTATGATTAAACGCACATTTGTCTGTTTTGAGAAGGTAATCAGAATTCTCTGGCATTAAGACGAAGTGAAATAAGGCTTGTTTGTTTGGTAATTGTTAGATATTAGCAGGGTATGGAAAACCCTTTATTTTAGGAGGTTAGCTCTTTTAGATTTTTTATGTAGTTACGTAGTGCTAATACATCTTCAACCCTTTAAATAAACTATTTTGTTTAGAATTTAATAAGATGCAACCATAGAATCTTTAAACTCATTTTTACCAACTTTTGCAGCACCATTTGTAGTACGTAAGTATTTGGAGTCACCAAGCATGGACCTTGATTTGACTGGCATATTTACTGCAATTATTTTATTGTTTATTCGCTGTTTTGACCCTTTTACCCCCGGGCTATTTGGAAATTTCCAACCCTTAACCCCCAAGGGTTATTTTTTTTTTCAAGTACATTTTGCAGTATATTTTTTTAAAATTGCTCTAACAGCCTTAATTTTCGTCATAGAGAGGTCAGGTTGGTCTCATTCTCTTGGAAAATACCTGAAGTTTCTCATTAAATTATCAAAAATATGCAAAAAAAAAATTTAAATAGCATTTTTTTGCAATGACGTACCGGTACGTCCATGGGGGTAAAGGGATGAGTTTTGTGAAACGTACCAGTACGTCCTTTTGGGGTAAAAGGGTTAATGGTCGTTAGTTTCACCAGACCACTAACACTAACCATGGAAAAGATTTGTACAGCCATCGGAAATTTGCAAGTGTATGCCAATTATTAAATAAATTTTTCCCTTTTGTTAAATGACAAACATTTTTGAAGTAACAAGACTCCTAACTACTACTGTACAAGAATTTGAAGTACATTTAGCGATCTATTTAAATAGAATGGTATGAATAATTTGTACGTTTGATGGACAGTTGTTAATAACTGAGATTGTACCAAATGTCATATTAACTGAAGTCCTTATTAAATTTGGATACATATTTTCATAGCGGACGCATCAAATTTTAATAGGATATTGTTTTTTATTGCATGTATATGTTAGAAATTATATCAAAATCATATTTGTGGCAAAGTTTGATTACTAAATGTGATCTGGTTAAACTACTAGAGGACTATTGAGTGTTAGCCGTTTTTAATGTCTAACCGTTCCCATTTTCGTCTGGCTGCAAATCTCGACTTGATATACACGATTAAAAGCAGTGAAAGATTTTCGTATTTCATGTTCATTGCTAATTATTATTTATATCGGCTTGTATTTAAAAAAAAAGGATTAAAACTGACAATAAAATCTAGAATATTGATGGAATATGTGTTCATATGACACCGTCATGAAAGAGTTTAAAATAGGGAGGCTGTCTTTAGCTAATGGAGATTAGTCAAACCTAAGAAATAATTAGGCTGAATTGAGGATAAGGGAGTAGCTATAATTATTTTAAATAGGTGTTAAATGCTCCTTCAGTTTGATTCTGTTTTGTGTGTTTCTGTAAAATTGCAGTATTTTTATATCTAATTTTTATGAGTTATTGATATTAATTATCAACTGTATTACATCTCGAATAACTTGCATTTGCATGGTTAAATATTGATAACCCACTTACAGATATGTAAGTAGGGGTATAAAAAGTTAAAAAATACTTTGAAATTTACAATGTTTCGAGAATCTTAACTTTTTATTTTTATTTATTTTTATTTTGCATCTATAATTGATGGATATTTTATCTCTTGCATCTCTGATAGATGGATTTTTTATTAGTTTCTGATCCACTGATGGATAATTCAGATTCTTTATATAAGTGGGATATATCAAGAGTAAACAGAGAGGCTGCTCCATTTTGGCCCTTGTTCTAAAGTACCACCCCCATCCTTAACCCTCCTCGCATAATGGTTTGTCCGAAAGGGACTGTATTCCTCCCACCCCTCTCATTTGTGCCTCAGCTCCTGTTCCCCCACCTCCATTCCACCGACGTGTCGGCATTCATCTCATGTTAAACTATTTTATAATCACCCGCCCGCCCTGTTTTACTATCCAAGTCACCGTGCACCATTTCTGCACAACAAAAGAAATGTTGCCGTTTCTACTTCATTCTCTTCTTTTGCTACTGCAGTGTTCTTTGTTGTACATGAACAGCACCTGGTTTATGGTAGGCTTGTAGCTTGCTAAGATTGCATTTAGAGGTTGGTAACGGTTGGCTCAACAGAATGCGCCTTTGATGTCACGTTTCTTGTTACAGCTGGCGGAAGAGCATGGTTTCATCTCTGTTGTTAAGTTTTGTTTGTTTAAAAGTGTTTTTTGTCTTGATACCAATTAACGAAAGTGATGTAATTGTTACTTCTGCGATAGAGAATTATTACTGCTACTACAACTTTTGTCAAATCAACCTGCATGCAAGGAAAAGCATCATGTCTCCCAAAATATTATTCTGATGTGTATTATAAATCTAGAAGAACCCAAACTGAAAAAAAATTGTCGTTTTTTCATTGGACAATTTAGTATAAATGAAATGCAATTATAAATGTCCCTTTTTTATGAACATCTAATGTTAAAATTGATAATTAACTTCATTATACTATTTTCTGCCTGTTAGTATGAATATTAACATGCCATTTAAGGAGTTTCAATTTGCCAGACCTGGGATAGTAAAAACGCAACTCCCTTACTACATTTTGTTGTCATTTAGATTTTTCTGCCAACGGCAAATTTCGAGACTGTGGGTTATGAGAAAAAGTAACTGGTTGGAGATGTGATGCCTATCTTTATTCATGACTTGTGTTGACACTAAGGTCTATAGTAATGGTAATAGTAAGGTCAAAATGAGTGACCCTCTTAAGGATAGAGTATACGAAGAGACTTAAACTTATCAGCAAATTCTAACCTGGTAGGAAGGATTTCTCTTTACAGTTTTAAAAATTGTCTTTTCCTTTGCAAAATTGAGTACTGGCACGAGATTTAGAAAGAATATTCCTTATAAATTATATTTAGCTTTAAATATTTTTCATGATAGTGTTTGGGTATTTAGTCATTTGAGTTTTGAATATAGTTGTTAGTTGTTAGTTGCTGGAGGGAAGAGGCTATCAGTAGAAATATGTAGAAAACACATCAAGGCAACCGACCTTCAGTTATAGGTATAAAGAAAGTACTGTTGATAGTTTTTTTTATTTCTAAATTTTCTAAATGAAAAGACCATTGTGTCAATGTAATGTTCAGGCTAGAGGACTGTACACCCAGATGCCTTTATCTGTCAGGAAGAATGCAATACAAAAAAATAGAGGAACTTGTAAAGAAAAAAATTGGGTCTTTACCTCCAGGGAGACAATAGACCTTACGGGCAAAAAACTGAAAGAACTGGGTCCTCTTATGGTCTAGGAAAGTTAATGCCCGAAGTTAAGAAAGATTTAATTTTTTCATCTGCTTGGAGAAGCATTTTGTCCATTTTTTTTTATATTTTTATTATTTTTGGACAACAAAGAGATGGTGACAACTGTGGCCATTTTGATTTATAGATGAAACAGGGAGGAAGGAGGAAAATTTTTTAATTTGTAAGTGAGGGTTATAAGATATTAATTAAGTAATTTACAGTACATAATTTCATGTGCTCTGTACTAAGTAAAGGACAACAACATTATCCATGGTGCAAGTCTCATTTGGAATAATGCAGCCCAATATTTGGTGTATGGAAGTTTGTTTTGATTGCAATTGATAAAGTGCAAAATTGTTACATGAGAAGTGTGGGTTATCTCCGTATAGGAAATTCTGGAGATATGACACAGTAGGACGAAGAATCTGGTAAATATACTTCAGTTTGTTTGAAAATATTCGTAGTTTAATCTTGGGCAGGTTTTGTGCCTCGAGTTTAATCATGTGACTAACAGTCTTTGGTGTACTTAATAGTGGCAAGGACTTTAGAATATAAATAGCACTTATTTTATGTTGATCGTACTTCTGCCGTTATCTTTTCAGTAGTTAGAATATAACGTAGCATTCTGAATCTCTTTCACTCGGACATCTAATCTGTTCTGTTTATGTTCACACTTACATGTGTTAGCTTTATGTTCTTGTATATTAAGTATTTACCTGTTATTTTTGAAGCATGCATATTAAATATAATGACTGTATACAGTAGGTACTACTAGATATTTAAAAATGATTGTATAACACTACATAAACATGAAAGTTGTAACAGTATGTGAACTTAGCGTACTATAGTCCATTTCTTTTAGCGATGCAGATTTGCACCAACTCGCAGCAGTGCCCTTTTAGCTCGGAAAAGTTTCCTGATCGCTGATTGGTTAAAATTATCTCGTCCAACCAATCAGCGATCAGGAAACTTTTCCGAGCTAAAAGGGCACCGCTGCGAGTCGGTGCAAATCTGCATCGCTAAAAGAAATTGACTATAGGTGTCAAGTTAATTAACGAATCTGGTAATTATTGTTTGATATATCGTGGTTTACTGGATTTTTTTCTCTTGAATGAATTACCCGGTATGTATTGCTCAAGTAGAGTGTAAAGCGCCATTGATAAACAATGACCTTGCTTTGAGGAAGTCTAGCCAATAGGTGTGTTATCAGAAGAGTCATACATACATATTTACAGCTGTTACATTCAATCTTAAAGTAATAATTTAACTGTTGACGTCAATAGGCAGTTGTTGTGAATTACAGTATACTCAAACCATTGATTGCAGTTTAATGCATGGGTAGTGATGATAGGCAATTTGTAAATTTTTATTAGCTTCAAAAGGAAATAAGGAGACTGGCATATGAACAGTAAATGGTTTATTAAGATTATTATTGCCTTTTCTACAGGTGACTATGATTCTTTTGTCTTTAAGAACAAGTGGTACATAGAGAATATTTATAATACATTTTGTTGCAAGTTTATATGTGACAATATTTATATTATTTTCAGAATCAGGATTCTTTTATGCATTGCAAATCATTTATTTACAAGTACAGTAGTCTGATGCTGGATCATGCATTAACTTCTTAATATAAGGTCGTGGTAGAAAGCTAGGTGACAAAATATTCATTATAATGGAAAAATAATCTCTCGGAATTTCTTGTACAGGCTAAAAAATTAACAGAATTAAGGTCTTCTGTGAAGATGTTACTCCCACAGCTGAGAAATACATTTTGAAAAGAAATCAGTCTTAAGATGATTCGTTTATAGGCAATCTGAAATATGAAAATTACTTGGAGAAATCTTATTCCTGAGGGTGATAGGGCTGTCAGCGTAGATCACGCTGTGTTTACTTTACATCTATTAAAACTTCTTTAGTTCCATCATGTTATCCAAACTTTATTGACTTTCACTTCTCGGTGCAGTTGTGTGATAATCTCTTTCTCTCTCTCTCTCTCTCTCTCTCTCTCTCTCTCTCTCTCTCTCTCTCTCTCTCTCGTGGTACCAATGACTTCAGATATTTGCCTAGTATTTAAGTGGTGGTTTAAAGAATTATTTTCTTGTGCTACCAAAGTTTAACCAAAGATTTTCATCATGACATGTTTTTGAAGTTTACATCTAGACACATTGTTATGGATACAATTTTTCTTATTCATAATTAGTCTATAATCTAATTATACTAATCAGAAGGTCTAAAAACAAACTATGAATAAATGAGATGAAGGATTACTAAGAAAAGGAAATAAGACATTCTTGGATTTAATTAAGCTCAGGCTTGAGACAGACGATACCACATTCAAAGCTTGCGGTACAGAAGGTCCTTAACTTACAAACAATCGACTGTCAAATAATCGGAGATACAAACACAAATCCAATTGAAATCATAAATCTCGGATATTGTAACAAACGTTTACGTATTGTAATAAGATAAATACTGTAATATAACGATATATCATTTGATACAGTAAGCAAAATGACACTTGCAATAACCTGATATTTATTTCATATGAAACAGGGCTTTATTGTCTGCTGCTGAAACTTGTAGGCATGGCAGTTAGGTTAGGCCTTTCCTAGGACAGAATTTATCGCAATTCAACTTCCAAACATCGACCTATTAAGCTTGTAAGTTGAGGACATTTTGTACACCATCTGGTTTAAGGATCATTGGTTGTATGGTCACCTATTCTCTGCTTGAGGCAACAGATTCCACACAAATAGAGAACCTAACTCGATCAATTTATTCGGAAAAAAAAAAAAACAAGTGTAACGTAGATACCTAAAGTGGTCTCGATGTCTGTTCACAGAAATAAAAAAGAAGCTCAGTAGTGTTATGGTTGACCCCATTGTTTTGCCGTTCTTTCTTTTTCAACGGCTTTGATTTGTACTTAGCGGAACTTGACAAGTGTAGTTATAAAGTTTAACTTTCATTTAACGAAATCTGGTACTTGTAGTTATAAGATACATATGGGAACATAAATGAAAACTTTTTTATTTTGGTTACTGAATAATAATCACACAATAAAGAGAGTAACTAAAACTTGTATATTAGATGACCTGTATAGTAGAGTGATATAACTCCCATGTTATAAATCCTGTAGAAAAATGTGGTACATTGATCACAAAATATATTTTGAAGTTAAATTGGAAGTAGAAGTTTTGAATTTAGGTTTAACTAGAATTTAGTGTTGTATCAATTGAGTAATATTTGTTATAGATTCCAGACCTTTTGACTTAATAAGTAATACTTTTTGTTTCAATTAACAGTTCAGGTGAAGATAAATGTGAATTTGATTTGATGTGCTTATTATGTATGGCTTACGTTTTATGTTGCCCCTTTATGCTTTTATTTTTTTATTTTGATGTTTTGACTGATGTACTGTATCATTTTGTTTTTCCCCACCCATCCTTTTTCTTTTTTTATAACCTTTTTAATTTCAATTTTCTCTCTTGCTATCTCTTCCTTACATTTCGTCTTTTGGCTTTTGAAAAAAAAAAAAAAAAAACGTCGTGCACTGCCTATGCTGTGACTGTCCTGCTTCTCGGCTTGGTTTTATTTTTTTTTGACGCTAATGACTGCGCTTTTTTGTCAACAAAATTCTTCAAACCTCATTGGAAAATTTTCATGGCTACATTGACACTCTTGCAACACACATTTGACTTTATCGACTCAACGTGTGCATCATCTTTGCACATTTCAATCTTTAATACACACTCGAACTATTCTGCTCTTGTTCATCATTATCGTAATGATCTGCCGAATTGGCAATCGTTCCTCTTCGTGGTCACTGTCATCATACCCTTTCCTTTCCTCTTGCTCTTGTCCATATCCCTCTATTCTCCTGACCTTCCCCCTCCCGTGAGCAGCCAAAGGGGGTGTATTTAAGAGCCTAGGTGATATGGGTGCTGTTGTGACCAACTTGGCTCTAGGAACCACCAGGATGGGACCTCGTATCTCCGGAGGGGCGAGCCCCAAGAAGAAGCAAGGGGCCACCGAGAAGGAGGACACTCTCGTCATGGACACCAAGCTGAAAATCATTGAAATTTTGGAAGTAAGTAAACAATTTATGGGTTCTCAAAGCACATTGGGAAGAATAATGATGGAATTTAATCGAATGTTTTGTAGGGATGTAACAGTTCACTTTCTAAATTCAAACAGTATCATGGCAGCTATGAAGCTTTGTAATTATTTTTCCTATTTCATTGCAAAGTCTTTTGTTTGATTTATTCATAAATTCAACTTGGTGAGGGCACTAAGTAAATTAGCTAAGAAAATATAGTTTTATTTCCTGTGAATAAAGTCCAGTAGTTTTATTTAAAGAACAATCAAAGATATCATCATTAATCTTGCTCAGAGATCCCTCTTCAATTTGCCAAACTCTTGTTGCCTTTCATTCTTCAAGGTTTAGATCCGCTGCTAAGAGGGTCAGTATGTCTTCTGTCCCCTTCGTTTAGTCTTTCAGCCTATTATATGAAAGCATCGGTATACCATTAGCCTTTTTAGTGCACTTTTATTATGTTTACTAAGAAAGCTTGTTTCTCGCTTATTTACAGTTCATTCTGGATGTCCGGCTCGACTACAGAATTAGCTGTTTGTTGTCCATCTTCAAGAAGGAATCCGACGAAAATCCTAGCACTCCTAACGGTGATGGGATTTCTCAGGGGCTCAAGACCAAGAATTTGGAGAACATCTGGGCAAGAGCGCAGAATATCTTTGATGATACGTGAGTATATTTTTGTATCTCCACTTTTTCGTCTCTTTGGTGAGATTTTTTTACAATTACTGTACTTATTACAATTGCTTATTATGGCACCTGTTGGTGAGACTAAGTAACCAACACTATATGTATGAAATGATCACAACCAGATATCAAATTTTCTTTACCTAGTTTTTACTTCAAAGTGTATTTTTTCTTTAAATATTTGTAACTGGCTCATACCTGCCAGTTTATCCTTTGCCTCTCCTCTCTCCTCCACCGATTCTGTCTGTTGCGCTGCCTTTTGTACGTTGAGAGTAAAGTTTTGTACCTTTACTCTTTAAGGGCCCTTAATGAACTTTATACAGAAATAATTGTTTCCAAATCAGATACACAACGGCCAATTAGGTCAACGTTTTAAGGAAACAGCAAGAGAGGTGGCTGTTCTCCCCTCTCCCCCTTATCAATAGTAAGGAAAGTAAAGGCATTAGGGATTATATTAGTCCCTGACCTTTAAATTTTAAGCAGAGTAGAAAGTTTTTTCTTGGGTAAAACCACTTTTGTAGTTATAAATGTTTTGAATTTGTGTACAGTATATTCTTCTTTCTAACTGTACAAATCTGTGAATGATAAGCAATGCTTTTATACTGTGTGTGTGAAATTTTAATAATCATAAAAGAAAATATTAAGTCTCTTTCTGTACCTAAGATTACCTTCCTGGGCCTCGGTGCTTGCCGTATGGTTCAGCCTCCATTTTCTTTTCCTAGTCAAAAAACATTTCTCACTCTGCCAATAAAATTGTTGACAATTGCAACTTGAATCTTCCTCCTCCTTTCAACAGACTTTTTCTGTCAGCAATTCCAAAGCTCCTAATTTTTCTGTTCTACACTTCTGTTTAGTTGTATATTATCTCCAATATTTCTTTGCTGGTGAAATTGGTAGGGCTCTTGTGTCATTAAAGATGGAGTTCGGAGGTGGATCGGTACTGTTGGATTGCCACTGTTTAAAGTTTTACAAGTCTAAAGTCACTCAATAATGCCTTAGAGACTAACTGTATATACATATGATCAGTGCCCAAGTCCCCTCTCCTTCAAGCTTGGACCAGGGAGGGCTAGGCAATGGCTAGTGAGGACTAATTAGATAGACAAATAAGCTCTTCCTCCCTCCTCTTCCCTAGTTTACAATGATAGTGGGTTGGAAACACTGCTGGAAACTATTAAGCTTCATCGGGACTTGAACTCCCATCAAGCTGATTATCAAATGTTCCTTCCTCTTTGAGTCATTGTCTGGTGTCGCCAGTCCCCTTGAAAAGTGACAAGGTCTTTAATCTTGCTGATGCACTCTCCCTTTTTTAAATATTAAACTTAGCCGGTGAATATATAATAGCTGACGTCTCCGACGGCTCGACAGAATTCAAAAACTCGCGAGCGATCGCCATGAAGGTAGCGGGTGTGCCCACCAGCGCCGACTATCGGCCAGATACCGCATATACATGTAAACAGCTCCAGTTCTTCTCTGTCGGTTTCATCGATAAGTCGATTCCCCTCGCTATTATGACCGAGTTTTCTACCGAATTGGTGAAGTACTTGGTTTTGGTTTTATTGCTTTCGCCGTGTTGGATTATTCAATACTATCCTCAAAAGAAATGCTTTTGAAAGGAGAGTAAAAGTGTTTTGCCCTTGCTCTTTTATCTCTGGTTTTTTCCATAGAGTAAAGATGGCCGACCCTTCCCTTAGTGTACGGAAGGGTGTTTTAGGCTTTTAGCAATTATCTTATCACGTTATAAATTGTTGTTGTTAATTATAGATTTTCCTCTATATATTTTATATCTCACCCGCCTTTATTAGGCCTCTTCGATTAGCTTTCCATTTATACTAAACATCAAGATAAATTTTGTGTTTTGTTTATATGCGGCCTTACCTATTGCTCCCCTAGTCCGAGAGTAGGCGGTCCTAACTTGGAAACCGAAGTTAAACAACGTTGAGCCCATTCAACTTTTATTTTCGTTAAGTTTAAATCATTTGCTCTGTAAGAGTTATGAAATGAATATTTTTTAGTACAGTAGATATTTTATGAAAGATTTTCTTTGAATAGTCTTCGTGCTGTTTCAAAGATGAACTAACGTTTGGTTTATTTATTCTACGCAGTTTGCGCTCTATCATTACGATAGAGAAAGAGAGAATCACGGTTTCACTTTGCAGAAAGAGTAAATCGATTTTGACGTTTTGTTCATTCTTCTTTCAAACGGAAGTGTTTTAAATACTAATTTAAAGGAACTTGTTAATTTTCAATTTCTTAGTCCTTTCAGTTTTTTCCTTTGGTCAAATAACCTGTTTATTGACGAAGGGTGAGTGGGCATTTCTCTTCTATGTGAAATCAAGAGAGAGAGAGAGAGAGACGGAGAGAGAGAGAGGAAGAGAGAACGTTCCGATCTTTATTCTCGTCCCAAGCGAGTAACGTTGTTCTCGATTCAGTTTTTTAATCTCGTCTCAAGTCTCTGTACGGGGAGAAAGGATAAAACGTTTTTAGTTTTTATTCTCGTCCCAAGGCACTGTACGGTGAGAGATTGAAAACGTAGTCTTTAATGAACTAGTGTTTAGTCTCCTCCCCAGTCACTGATCCTTTTAACTTTATATATTTCTGTTTTATTCGATATATATATTTACTGATTTTTGCTTGTACTAATGTGCTTACATTATACGACTCATTTCGCAATTCTAACCTTTTGATGTAAGGGAGAATTGCGTGCTTCAGGTAGAAATCAGTTTTATTCATGCCTAATGTGAAATTATTGAAAAAATACGATTTCAGTGAAGTAAGTGCAAAAACAGAAAATCGTAGTGATAAAGTGATAATTGCGCAAAGTGTTTTTTAGTGTTGCGACCGAGGGTTCGTCTGTTCGTGCTTGTCGTTCACCTAGTCCGAGACCTCTTTCAGGCTCCCATGCTACCAGGGAGAAGTAATGTCGTAGGACTTATGGGGACGAGAGGCTTTAACCAACGAACAAACGTTCCCTCTATGGTATCGGGCGTGTCTAGCAAGATCGCCCCTACCATAAGACGAGCGAGGCTGTTTTTCTCCTCGTCATCCGAAGGCTTCTCGCAAAAGAAACCTTGGAGCAAAGTTTCTAGACCCTTAAAGCGGAAGTCAGTCCCTTCAGGACAGGTCCAGCGTCCTGGCTGTAGCCATGGGGACAGCTCTGACCCTTTGCAGTCGTCGGAAGACGGTTCGCCTATTAAACGCAAGCGTAACACGGGGTCCGAGGGTCGCGGTAAAGGCAATGTTTTGCCAACACAGACGTTACCGTCGTCTCGGCCCGTTCCGACTCCCGTTGATCCTAAATGGGTTGTCCTGCAGGACATGCAGACTAAGCTTGCCTCCCTTATGGAGAAGTATGACGTTGAGCAGGTTCACGATGAACCTTCGCTTTCGAGTCGCCGTTACACTAAACGAGACTCTGGCCGTCAGCCGCCCAAATGAGCATTTACTCGTCCTTTTGACGTTATGAAACGTAATGTCGGTAGTTTGTCACGTCAGTCACGTGACTTGGATCCTCACTCGCTGCAGTCCCGTGTTGACTTTCAGCCGCTGCCGCAGCCTCGTGTTGACGTTCAGCCGCTGTCGCAGTCTCGTGTTGACGTTCAGGACGTTCGCCAACCAGCTCAGTTGCCTTGTTTTGACGTTGAACGTCAAGCACCGCAGTCAAGAGTTGTTTTAACTGCTCTTTCTAGGCAGTCAAGGCAGTCTCGACTTGACGTCGAGCGTCCTCCCGCACCTGTTGTTGTTGCTGGTCAGTCCTTTAAGCAGTTACATGACGTAGCGTCCTTGACTGCTACTGATGCTCCTTTGCGTGTGGACTCTGCTTGTCAAGCATTGCCACCACGGCAGGTCTCTCCCTTGCTTGAGACTCGGCAATTGTCGGACGAGGTTCCTTCAGATGAGGAAGTTGCTGATCCCCATCCTACTGATATTCCCTTGGGGACTTTGTCAGACGGAGAGGAGCCTAAAGCTGCTCAGCCCTCTATGGACTTTAAATAAATCATGCTCATTTTTAAGGATCTTTGTCTGGACTATTTTGTAACTGCTGCTCCTCGTTCGCCTAAACGTCAGAGTTTACACTAGGCCTAGCTACTTCGAAGCCGTTGTTTTCTAAGCTAGTGCTCTCTCGCTCTTCTAAGAGAGCTTTACGTTTGCTAGGCGACTGGTTGATCACCAGGAGGAGTTTGGGGGAGACAGCCTTTGCTTTCCCTCCTTTTAAACTGGCTTATAGAGCGAGCGTCTGGTATGACACGGGAGAAGTTCTCGGCTTGGGAGTTCCTGCCTCTGCCCAGAGAGACTTCTCAAGCCTCATAGTCTCTCCCCGGCGCCTGGCCATGAGACGCTTCAAGATTTTATGGTCGGCTTCAGAGCTAGACCATCTCCTGTTAGGAGTTTTTCGAGCGTTTGAAGTTTTGCTGTACAATTATGTCATGCATGAACAAGGCTATCAGGGATGGCTCCAATGATCTGACAGCCACGTTCTCTGCAGGAACAAGGCTATCAGGGATGGCTCCAATGATCTGGCAGCCACGTTCACTGCAGGAGTACTTAAGATGTAAGTGCGCTCAATGTGTTCATTGTCAAGACAAACTTCACGATGAAGACTACCAAGCTGTCTTGACAGCATTAAGGTAAGGCGACTGGATGGTCTCTCTCGACCTTCAGGATGCATACTTCCACATCCCGATTCATCCAAACTTTCAACTACATCTGAGGCTTGTGGACGGGAAAGTAATGTACCACTGTCGAGCACTGTACTCCGACCTCATTCCTGCTCCTCTTGTTTACAAGGCCCTTGCAAAATGTAGCAAGCTTTCTACATTTTTTTGAGGATTCAGAGCCTCCTTTTATTTTGACGACTGGCTAATCAGGGCGTCGTCATTATATCGCTGTCTGGAGAGCCTCTAATGGACATTAGACCTAACCAAGGAGCTAGGTCTCATAGTGAACGTAGAGAAGTCGTAACTTACAGTATCCCATCCCAGACTATTCTTTTTTTGGGAATGGAGATACAGTGTCTGATTTTTCGGCCCTTTTCGTCTCCCGCAAGAATGGAACAAGCTCTGTTAAAAGTCCTTCACTTGCAAGAGAAAAACAGTTGCTCTGTAAGAGTTTGAACTAGCCTCGTGGGAACTCTTTCATCGCTGGAGTAGTTTATCTCTCTGGGGAGACTCAACCTATGCCCTTTCCTATTTCACCTAAAACATTGTAACAAGGAGAAGGGCTTAGTGAGTATCTCTTTCCCAATCTCCAACTCAGTCTAGACATGTCTGACTTGGTGGGACAGCAACATCAGACTTCGAGAAGGTCTTTCTCTTGCGATCAAGAACCCAAACCATGTGTTGTTTTCAGATGCAGCGGATTTGGGTTAGGGAGCTCCACTGGACAGTCTGGAAGGCTCGGGTCTTTGATCCACGGATCAGAAGGAACTCCATTTAAGGCAGTAACATCTCTCCTTTGGCGAGATTTGTGCAGAAATGAATGTCTTGGCGGACGGCCTCAGCAGAAGAGGACAAGTCATCTCCATGGAGTGGACGTTGCATAAGACTGTGTGCGAGAAGCTATGGATGACATGGGGTCAACCCACCATAGATCTTTTTGCTACTCTCTCTGACAAAGAGGCTCTCGACTTACTGCTTTCCAGTTCCAGATCCAGAGGCAGCTCACATAGACGCTTTCCTGCTGGACTGGTCTCACCTGGACGTTTATGCCTTTCCACCTTTCAAGATCCTAGACAAGGTGCTGCAGAAGTTCACCTCTCACGAAGGGACCAGGTTGACATTGGTTGCTCCACTCTGGCCCGCGAGAGAGTGGGTCACAGAGGTACTTCAATGGCTGGTAGACGTTCCAAGGAGTCTACCTTTAAGGATGGATCTCTTACGGCAGCCCCACGTAAGGAGTCTTCATCAAAGCCTCCCTGCGCTTCGTCTGACTGCCTTCAGACTATCGAAAGACTCTCAAGAGCTCGAGGATTTTCGAAGGAGGCAGCCAGAGCGATTGCGAGAGCTAGGAGAGCATCTACCATCAAGGTCTATCAGTGGAAGTGGGAAGTCTTTAGAGACTGGTGCAAGTCATCATCCATTTCCTCTTCCAGTACCTCTGTAGCCCAAATTGCAGACTTTCTCCTACATCTGAGAAATGTTTGCTCCCTCTCAGCGCCCACTATTAAGGGCTACAGGAGCATGTTGGCGTCTGTGTTCAGACATAAAGGCTTAGATCTGTCCAATAATAAAGATCTCCAAGATCTCCTTAAGTCCTTCGAGACCTCTAAGGAGCGTCGTATGGCAACTCCTGGATGGAACTTAGACGTGGTCCTAAGGTTCCTAATGTCCGACAGGTTTGAGCCATTACATTCAGCCTCCCTGAAGGATCTCACCCTCAAGACGCTTTTCTTAGTGTGCTTGGCTTCGGCTAAAAGGGTCAGTGAGATCCATGCCTTCAGTAGGAACATCGGCTTTTCTACAGATAAAGCTACATGTTCACTTCAGCTTGGTTTTCTTGGCCAAAAATGAACTGCCTTCTCGTCCTTGGCCTAAGTCATTTGATATACCTTGTCTGTCAGAGATCGTAGGCAACGAGCTTGAAAGAGTGCTGTGTCCAGTTAGAGCTCTGAAGTTTTATTTAGCTCGGACTAATTCCTTACGAGGTGGATCTGAGGCCTTGTGGTGCTCAGTTAAGAAGCCTTCATTGCCTATGTCAAAGAATGCTTTGTCATATTTTATTAGATTTTTAATCCGAGAGGCTCATTCTCACTTGAGTGAAAAAGATCGTTGCTTGCTTAAGGTTAAGACGCACGAAGTAAGAGCTATAGCAACTTCCGTGGCCTTTAAGCAAAACAGATCTCTGCGAAGTATTATGGACGCGACCGTTTGGAGAAGCAAGTCGGTATTCGCGTCATTTTACTTAAAAGATGTCCAGACTCTTTATGAGGATTGCTACACACTGGGTCCATTCGTTGCAGCGAGTGCAGTAGTGGGTAAGGGTTCTACCACTACATTCCCTTAATTCCAATATCCTTTTAATCTTCTCTTGAAATGTTTTGAATTGGGTTGTACGGAAGGCTAAGAAGCCTTTCGCATCCTTTTTTGATTTGGCGGGTGGTCAAATGTCATTTCTTGAGAGCGCCCAGATTAAGGGTTTTGATGAGGTCCTGTTGTATGGGTTGTTGCCCTGGATACTTCAGCTCCTGGGAGTCTTTCAGCATCCTAAGAGGATGGCTGGGCTTCGTGAGGAAAGCGGACTAACAAGGCAGAGTAATCGTTAGAGTCAGCTTCCTTACCAGGTACCTATATTTATTTGGGTTTTGTTATGATATAACTGTCAAAAACTCTAAGCATGTACGCCGTAAACTGTATTAATACTGGTCTCTACCCACCACCATGGGTGTGAATCAGCTATTATATATTCACCGGCTAAGTTTAATATTTAAAGATGATATTTTGATTATAAAATAAATTTTTGAATATACTTACCCGGTGAATATATAAATTAAAGGCCCCCCCTTCCTCCCCGATAGAGACCCAGCAGGATGAGAAGAACTGGAGCTGTTTACATGTACAGTGATACCTCGGTACTCGACCATAATCCGTTCGAGATCCGTGTTCGACCTCCGATTTGTTCGAGTACCGAATTTTTTTTCCCCATAAGAAATAATGGTATATATTCTATTCCGTTCCCAAGCACTCGAACAGGCCCAAAATATTAATAAAACGTGTACCTAAACAACAATAATTATCTAAATGTGTATGAAATTGGTCAGAAAATCCTATAAAACAATTTTAAACCATTTACTGTACTAAAATAAAACAATTTTAAACCATTTTCTGTACTGTAGTGAACATACCTTTGAGCAGCGGTTCGATGGCATACAGGGATGGATGTGGAGAGGATGGAAGGGGGAGGTTACTGCTTGGAAGGAGAGTCCCCTTCCATGATGTGGCGGGGTAGTTCTCCTTCAGGAGTTGTTTCTCTCTCCAATGAAAGGGTGGGCAGATCTATTTCTGGGGTTTCTTCTCTTCTTTGTCTCTTCTTTGGAGGAGAAACAGGCTTTGATGTAGCAGCTTTCTTTTCTTTTGTGAAAAACTGGTCTATTGTTAATTGTTTCTTCCTCCTCTGCAGTATTCTTCGAAAATGATACATGACACTATCATTAAACATATGCACTGCCCGGTTTGCTACTGCAATTTCTGGGTGGTATTTTTCAGCAAAAGCCTGCACATCTGCCCACTTGGAACAAATTTCATTGATGAGAGAACTTGGAACATCCTCCCTTACCTCATCCTCTTCTGAAGATTCCTGCTCCACAATCAGATCCTGCTGCTGTTGTTGTTGCAGGTGCAACAATTCCTCCACAGTCAACTCGGTAGAATGGCTTTCTACAAGCTCATCAATATCATCCTTGTCGACCTCAAGCCCCAAACTCCTGCCCATGACAACAATTTCCTCAACGACATCAGTGTCATCAGAAATTACAGGGGTAGCAGTGCTTGGACCCGCCTCTGGTTGGAAACCTTCAAACTCCCTCTCTGTGACACATGATGGCCACAGCTTACGCCAGGCAGAGTTCAATGTCCTATAGGTCACACCTCGCCAAGCTTGGTCAATCATGTTAACAGAGTTGAGGATGCTGAAGTGTTCCTTCCAGAATTCCTTTAGGGTCAACTTCGTGTCACTGGTCACTTCAAAACACTTTCTGAAAAGGGCCTTGGTATAGAGTTTTTTGAAGTTTGAAATGACCTGTTGGTCCATGGGCTGGAGTATGGGAGTAGTATTGGGGGGCAAGAATTTGATTTTGATAAAGCTGTATTCTTCTTTCAAGTCATCCTCGAGACCTGGAGGATGTGCAGGAGCATTGTCCATAACCAGAAGACATTTCATTGGCAAGCTCTTTTCAATGAGGTAAGCCTTAACCTGGGGGGCAAACACTTCGTTTATCCACTCAGTAAAGAATTGTCTTGTGACCCAAGATTTAGTGTTCGAGCGCCACATAACTGGTAGTGCACTTTTACAAATATTATTTCGTTTGAACACCCGGGGGTTGTCCGAGTGGTACACTAACAAGGGTTTGATCTTGCAATCGCCACTTGCATTTGCACACAGCAACAATGTTAGCCTATCTTTCATTGGCTTGTGACCTGGCATCTTCGTCTCGTCCTTGGTAATGTACGTATTGGCTGGCATTTTCTTCCAAAATAACCCAGTCTCATCACAATTAAAGACTTGTTGTGCGATCAAATTTTGTTCATTTATGTACCGATCGAATTCCCCCACGTATTTATCGGCTGCAATTTGATCCGAACTAGCTGCCTCCCCATGCCTAGTAACACGATGAATACCTGTTCTATTACGAAACTTTTCAAACCAACCCCTGCTCGCTTTAAATGTAAATGAATCACTTTCACTGGTACTCGGACTTTTCTTCACTAATTCTTCATAGATATGCAACGCTTTTTCACAAATGAACGCTTCACTAACACTTTCCCCGGCCAACTGTTTTTCTTTAATAAATATTAAAAGCAACTTTTCCATCTCCTCAATCACTTGTGGCCTTTGCTTAGTTACCGCCGTAACTCCCGTTGCAACATTCGCCTTCTTAATCATTTCTTTATGCTTTAAAAACGTAGAAATGGTCGACTTCGCCATTCCGTATTCTACCGCTAAATCGGACACTCGTACACCATTCTCATATTTCGCTATAATTTCCTTCTTCAACTCGATCGTTGTTCGCACTGTTTTCCTCTTCTCCTTCCCCTTAACACTCATTACTTTCTTGGGACTCATTATGAAAGCTAAAAAAGCAATTAAAAGCACTGAAAATCACTAAATCACAACGAATGCTGATCGCGCGTTGTCTGAGTGACGCTCTCGAGAGAACTGATGCTTCCCGAACAAGCGAGAGTGGCCGAGATGGCGCGATCATCACAAAGCCCATGCGGTCGTCACGTGTTCGGCTGGTCGAGTACCGAATTTTTGGTCGAGCACCGCAGCAAAAATTTCTCGAAAATTTTGGTCGAACTCCGAATTGTTCGAGTATAGAGTCGTTCGACTACCGAGGTATCACTGTATATGCGGTATCTGGCCGATAGTCGGTGCTGGTGGGCACACCCGCTACCTTCATGGCGATCGCTCGCGAGTTTTTGAATTCTGTCGAGCCGTCGGAGACGTCAGCTATTATATATTCACCGGGTAAGTATATTCAAAAATCTATTTTATAATCAAAATATCATATTTCAAACATTTTAGACTTTTTAAATGCATCTCTCTCCCTTTGGATTGTCAAGAGGGCCTCTTTGCTGAAGCCTCTTTAGTGTCGTTTGAGACTCTTACTCGTCTTTCTCTTGTAGATTCTGCTTTTTGGAATCCTCTTTCTGCCTCTGTATTCCAAACTTTCTCTTGACTCACAACTTTTCTCCCTTTTAAATGTAGATTGCTCCTATCATGGTAAATCCCTTTTATCTCTAGTTATTTCAGGTAAGAAAGATTTGATTTGCATTTGTATGAAAAGGAAATCCCCATGCAAGGGTGGTAATACTCTCATTTTATCCTACCAGGTGCACTACAGGCATTACAAAATGTATTTTCTAGCATCTCTTTGACCCATAGTTACATCCCCTTTTATGTTTATATCACTTTCATCCATTTTGTTATCCAACCTCTTGTAACTTCATTATGGAACTGTGTTGTTTTCCCCACAAATTGTACATTGGTATATACTGGTCCCCAATGGCCCAACACTAAAGGCCGTATAGTACCGAAGTTCAGGGACCCGGCATCAATGCTGTGCCACATTGACCTTCTTGGACATCGTAATTGACTTTATAGTCGGAAGGATAGATTTAAAGCCGTTAATAAAGATAAAAAATTGTGTGTAATGTGCCATGCTATTATTGGTGCTTCCTATTTTCTTAGGGGTTAATGCTCCCGAGGAATTCTATCTTAAGGAGTTTTATTCCTTTTTTTCTAACCTAATCTGGTCTTTTGATATCCTTATGGGTTAGGTTAGGTGTGGCTTTGCCCCTCACGTGGTGTGTGGGATGTTTAATCCTGGGAGACCAGGTTGCAGAATGTTTTTGCCTGAAGGAATCTTTTTATCAATATCAACACTTCACTGTAATACATAAGTCATCATTTTTTTATTTTATAAATCTCAGATTTTTTTCTGTTAAGATTCTTTTTGAATTATGACAGTCATAAATATCTTTGGAAATATCTATCAGAATAATTGTCCATGTTTACATTTCTTTAATTTTATAATAGAAGAATTACAGAAAAGAGTTTGGGGTTTATCAGGCAAATGTTTTGCCATATGAATTTCATGTGTCTTCAATTGTAGAATTTTTCAAATCAATATTTTCCTTCAATATAAACCATTACGTTTAAAGAGTCGTACATACTTGAATGTACGTACAAAATGCCAGATATGTTTTAAAGAATCTTTAAACCCTCAGACATTTTTACCAGTTAAATGAATGCTGTGTTGCATGGTTGGAGAAAGGTTATTGAAATTGTCCGTCTTATTTCAGTTTTCTAAAGCACCTTATTTCAAAACTATTTTGACTGTCAAATTAAAAGACCAGCTGGACTTCAATCCGCTCAATATGTTGATAATCAAATTTTCTTGGGAAATTATAAAACTATTAATAGTAATTAGTCTGATATTTGTCCTATTAAAGTAAAAGGATAAAAACTAAAGGAAAAAAGTGTGTTTTTCACGGAAACGATTGAGCATAACTAGCCATGTAAGTTAGATGTTATCTCTTTAATAATACTAATAACTTTTATAGAGATTACATAGACAGATTGATAAGTTTGTCACTAATTGTGTGATTTAACAATCACCTGTTGATGTTATATGGAATATAAACCATAACAATCCTGATAGTTTATGAAACTTTTGTTACCCGATTGAAAATAGTTTTGAAATATTTTTTTCTCTGTTTGACATTTGGCATGTCATATATATTTATCTTTAAGCAATATAACTTATCCCATTTGGATAAAGAATAAATATCCCCTGTTTTACAGTTTGATTTTTTATATTTTCTATTATCATTAAAGCTACTAATTATTATTACGGTTAAGATTTCTCCATGTGATTTTGTCTTAACCTTGTCTCTTTCTTCCTGCTGAAGACCCAAAAAGATGTAAGTACCTCCAGAAGCCTTCGAACGCTGTTTTGCATGTTTGTATATTTGGGTTTCTCTGTTAACTAGGGGGACGCAAATAGGAAGTAGACATTCGGTGCCATTACCGCGTTACTAAACGCCTATGTTTATCCCCTTCCTACTTACCTGTCTGACTTCTTTAAATTTGCCTTTCAAGAATCAAACAAATCAGGCTTGTTGTAGAAATGGGACTTTGTACATATACAGTAACAAAATGCTAAAAATGCTGCTGTATTGATTCCTAAAAAAATATCTATCTCTTTTTATATAAATATGACCTAACAGATGGATAGTCTGTTTACTTGAGAACCTTGCATAAAACATCTACAGTAAAGTACTTTTATATAGGAAATAAGATTAGAACAATACCTGGATCTTGTGAAAACAAATGAAAGTATAAGTTATTTTATTTTGTTGTCATTATTATTGAGATTATAAGCTTCCAATTCAGGTTTCTAAAGGTGCCAATATAGATCAAGGCCAGCAATATGGGTTTGGCCGAAGTAATAATGCCATTAATTTTGGAGCTGCCATCTCATCTTTCCTTGTAACCTGCGGGTTTCAGGTCTTAGCTTTCCATGTTAAAGAGGTTTTAATATTTTAAAATTACAGGCAAAATCATTGTTGGTAACTTGCTGTTATAACTTTGCATGGAAGCGAGGTATTTATTGGTATTGTATCATATGTTTGGTATATTTATAGCATGAAAATGGCTATATAATGAATGGTTACATATTTATAAGGCTTTCAAAGAATTAAGAAAAAGGTGAAATATGGTCCGTGCATGCCATTGAACTAATTAATGAACCTAAGTTTTATAATATTTGGAACTTAACCTATCAGATCAACTTCCGAGTTCATGTTATAGATCAGATGTTAGTACAAACCTTAGATTTTCAATAAGTAACTTTTCATAAGTATAATGTATGATTTTAAACACATTGATTTAGCCATTTAAGTTTAAGATTTAAAAGTACTTGAATTAGTAAGGTTAGCCTTTACTTTTGAATTTTCTTCAAGTATTTAAGTCTGTTTAGTTTGCTTTTGAGTACCCATATCAGATTTTTCAATATTAAACTTAGCCGGTGATCATATAAGCTGTCAGCTCTGCTGCCCGACAGAAAAACCTAAGGACAAAATACGCCAGCGATCGCTATACAGGTGGGGGTGTACATCAACAGCGCCATCTGTCGAGCAGGTACTCAAGTACTCCATGTAAACACAGAACCAATTTTCTCTCTGTCGTGCCACTGGCAAGACCTACTAAATACGCTGTTGCTTACTGGATTGATTTTCACAGATTTTGGTGAAGTACTCATTTCTAGTTATTAGCTTTCGCTTTGCAGAGGTTATCTTCAATACTTCCTTGCATTCTTTGATTGAATTTTGGATTATTTGTTGACGACTTGGATAGATTTTGAATTCCCCTTTGACTAATTCAAGATGGCTGACCCTTCTCAAGTCCCTAAATACAGGAAGTGTAGTGCTAGGGACTGTTCAAGGCGTCTTCCGAAGGCCTCTATCGATCCGCACACCGTTTGTTCCAATTGTCGGGGTAAAACCTGTCAATTGGAAGATCGATGTGAGGAATGCGTTGGGCTTTCGTAATTCGATTTTCTCGAATTCCTGAAATATTCACGTAGGCTAGAGAGAGATAGAGTCAGGAGGAGTTCATCTCGCTCAGTTGATTTTTCCTCTCCCCATGCCCCACAACCTATTCCTTCCCCTGTAGTGGTTGCTCCTGATCCCCCTTCTAGCACTCAACAACCTTCGATGGCAGATATGATGCGTGCCATCCAGGCTCTGGGTGAGAGAGTCGAGTCATTGGCGAGTGACCGTAACCAACTCATGGCAGACGTCAGGGAGTTGAAGGGTAAGAGTGCAGTGGGTAGTGACCTAGTGAGTGGAAGTGTTGTGAAAAGTGTTAGTGTTGCGCTTGAGGGTGCGTCTGTTCGTGCCTGTCGTCCTCCCAGTCCGGGACCTCTTGCAAGCTCCCAAGCCCAGGGGAGAAGCAATGTCGTACGACCAAAGGGTTCGACAGGCTTTAATCAGCGGACAGACGTTCCCTCCGTGGTTTCGGACGTATCTTGCCAAGATCGCCCCACCCACAAGAAGACGAGAGAGCCCATTTATTCCTCGTCTGCGGAAGATGTTTCTCGGAAGAAACAATGGACCAAGGTCTCACGACCTCTCAAACGCAAGGTCCCTTCCGCGCAAGTCCAACGGCCCAGTTGTAGCCACTGGGTCAGTTCGGACTCGCTGCAGTCTTCCGATGACTGCACACCTCCTAAGAGAGGCAAAGTGGTACCACAACAGGCAGTAACACCGTCTGTTGCCGCACCTGCTACTGTAGACCCTAAGTGGGCTTTGCTGCAGACCATGCAGACACAGTTGTCATCTTTAATGCAGGACTTTCGTGCGGAGAAGGTTGACGCTGCACCCGTTAGCCTACAACCTACTACGGTTGTGCGTCCAGTTGACGCTGAGGCTACCTTCTCCCGCACTCCAGCTGTGAGAGTCCCGCCACCCATGCGCACTGTACCCTGCCAGCCGCATGTTGACGTTCGCCGACGCACGGAACCCACCGTTGACGTTCGCGAGTTACAACAACAACAACCTAAGTTGTTTTGTTTTGACGTGGTGCGTCAACCTCCGCAACCCACTGTGGTTACCCCTACTCGCCCACAGCAGACTAGACAGTCGGGAGTAGACGCTTTGCGCCCCCGCGCAGCTATGGTTGTTGCCTGCTCACAGACTGACCAACAGTTCCATGACGTTGCGTCCAGTGCAGTCACGCATGCACCCGTGCTGCCGGACTCAGCTGACCAGCCAATGCCTACTCCTTTGCCGCTTCCTCTTCAGCATTCAGACGATGGACTCTCTGATGATGACGACGCTGCACACCTTGACGACCCGCACACGGACATCGACGAACCCAAGACCACGCCTCCCTCCTTGGACTTTCGAAAAGTTCTTGCACTGTTCAAGGATACGTATCCCGACCAGTTTGTTTCTGCGGCCCCACGCTCACCTCCATCTGAGTTCGCTTTAGGCACGCAGTCATCCGCGCCTGCCTTTACGAAGCTCGTCCTCGCCCGCTCGTCCAAGAGAGCTTTAAGGGTGTTGGGAGATTGGATGCAGTCCAAAAAGCACCTTGGGAAGACAGCATTCTTGTTTCCCCCTGCGAAACTCGCTTCCAGATCGAGCGTCTGGTATGCCACGGGAGAAGTTCTCGGCTTGGGAGTTCCTGCCTCTGCCCAGGGCGACTTCTCAAGTCTAGTAGACTCTCCCCGCAGGCTGGCCATGAGACGCTCCAAGATTTGTTGGACTCCTTCAGATTTAGATCATCTGATGAAAGGAGTGTTCAGAGCGTTCGAAGTGTTTAACTTTTTGGATTGGTGTTTGGGAGCGTTGAGCAGGAAGACCTCCCCTTCTGACAAGGAAACTTCCATGCTCATTATGTCCTGCATGGACAAGGCCATACGGGACGGTTCCAGTGAGCTTGCGGCTTTGTTCGTTTCCGGGGTCCTCAAGAAACGAGAAAACCTTTGCTCCTTCTTGTCAGCTGGAGTAACTCAATGTCAGAGGTCGGAGCTTATGTTTGCCCCTCTCTCGAAGTGCCTTTTCCCAGAGGAGTTGATCAAGGAGATTGCTGCCTCCTTGATTCAAAAAGACACGCATGACCTAGTTGCGTCATCTGCACGCAAAGCCACCCCTTTGCCTTCCGTGTCTAGACCCAGGATGGATACTCCAGCGTCAAGATTTATTCCGCCCTTTCGTGACAGAGCCTCCAGCAGAGGAGGTGCTCGTGCCGAAGGGAAACGTGGGAGCATGAAGAAAGGTACCAAGTCCTTTAGAGGCAGAGTCTGACTGCCACCTTCTTCAGACAGCAGTGGGAGCCAGACTCAAGAACTACTGGCAGTCCTGGGAGAACAGGGGCGCAGATGCACAATCTGTGAAGTTGCTCAGAGAGGGGTACAAGATCCCATTCTTGCGCAAGCCCCCTCTAGCAACGACTCCCATCGACCTCTCTCCCAGGTACAGAGAGGAGGATAAGAGACTAGCTTTGAAGCAAGAGGTGTCTCTCTTACTAGAAAAGGGAGCGGTAGTCAAAGTCCGGGACCATCAATCCCCGGGCTTCTACAACCGTCTCTTCTTAGTGGTAAAGAAGACAGGAGGGTGGAGACCGGTGCTAGACGTCAGTGCTCTGAATGTCTTTGTCACCAAGCAGACGTTCGCCATGGAGACGACAAAGTCTGTTCTAGCAGCGGTCAGGAAGGAAGACTGGATGGTCTCTTTAGACCTCAAGGACGCTTACTTTCACGTCCCCATCCACCCAGATTCCCAACCTTTTCTAAGGTTCGTTTACGGGAAGGTTGTCTACCAATTTCAAGCCCTGTGCTTTGGCCTAAGCACGGCGCCTCTTGTCTTTACGAAACTGATGAGGAATATTGCCAAATTCCTGCATTTAGCAGACATCAGAGCCTCCCTCTATTTGGACGACTGGCTTTTAAGAGCTTCGTCCAGTCGTCGCTGTCTGGAGAATCTAAAGTGGACTCTAGATCTGACCAAGGAATTGGGTCTCCTGGTCAATATGGAAAAGTCCCAACTGGTCCCATCCCAAACTATAGTGTACCTGGGGATGGAGATTCACAGTCAAGCTTTTCGGGCTTTTCCGTCGGCCCCCAGAATAAGTCAAGCCCAAGGATGCATCCAGAACATGCTAACGAAGGACCGATGTTCAGTCAGACAGTGGATGAGTCTGATAGGGACGCTTTCATCACTGGACCAGTTCATTGCGTTAGGGAGACTGCACCTCCGTCCCCTTCAATTTCACCTGGCTGTTCACTGGAGAAAGGACAAGACGCTAGAAGCGGTCTCGATCCCTATTTCCGAGAAGATGAAGTCATCACTGACCTGGTGGAAGAACAACATCTGCCTCAGAGAGGGTCTGCCCCTGACTGTTCAGACCCCCAACCACGTTCTCTTCTCGGACGCATCGGACACGGGCTGGGGTGCGACATTAGACGGTCGGGAATGCTCGGGCACCTGGAACTCGGAGCAAAGAGCGTTACATATCAACTGCAAGGAGCTACTGGCAGTTCATCTGGCCTTGAAAAGCTTCAAGTCCCTCCTTCTAGGCAAGGTGGTGGAGGTGAACTCCGACAACACCACAGCCTTGGCGTACATCTCCAAGCAAGGAGGGACCCATTCTTTGAAGTTGTACGAGATCGCAAGGGACCTCCTCACCTGGTCAAGAGATCTAAACCTGTCTCTAGTAACGAGGTTCATTCAAGGCAACATGAATGTCATGGCGGACCGCCTCAGTCGGAAGGGTCAAATCATCCCAACAGAATGGACCCTTCACAAGAATGTATGCAAGAGACTTTGGGCCACATGGGGCCAACCTACCATAGATCTCTTTGCAACCTCAATGACCAAGAGGCTCCCAAATTATTGCTCGCCAATCCCGGACCCAGCAGCAGTTCATATAGATGCCTTTCTACTGGATTGGTCCCATCTAGACCTTTATGCATTCCCCCCGTTCAAGATTGTCAACAAGGTACTGCAGAAGTTCGCCTCTCACGAAGGGACAAGGTTGACGTTGATTGCTCCCCTCTGGCCCGCGAGAGAATGGTTCACCGAGGTACTGCAATGGCTAGTGGACGTTCCCAGAACTCTTCCACTAAGAGTGGACCTTCTACGTCAGCCACACGTAAAGAAGGTACACCCAAGCCTCCACGCTCTTCGTCTGACTGCCTTCAGACTATCGAAAGACTCTCGAGAGCTAGAGGCTTTTCGAAGGAGGCAGCCAGGGCGATTGCTAGAGCAAGGAGGACATCCACTCTTAGAGTCTACCAGTCGAAGTGGGAAGTCTTCCGAAGTTGGTGCAAGTCAGTATCAGTATCCTCAACCAGTACCTCTGTAACTCAAATAGCTGACTTCCTTTTATATCTGAGGAAGGAAAGATCTCTTTCAGCTCCCACGATCAAGGGTTACAGAAGCATGTTGGCAGCAGTCTTCCGTCACAGAGGCTTAGATCTTTCCAACAACAAAGATCTACAGGACCTCCTTAATTCTTTTGAGACCTCGAAGGAGCGTCGTTTGGCCACACCAGGTTGGAATTTAGACGTGGTACTAAGATTCCTTATGTCAGAAAGGTTTGAGCCGCTACAATCAGCCTCCTTTAAAGATCTCACTTTAAAGACTCTTTTCCTCGTCTGCTTAGCTACAGCTAAAAGAGTCAGTGAGATACATGCCTTCAGCAGGAACATCGGATTTTCATCTGAAACGGCTACATGTTCTTTGCAGCTTGGTTTTCTAGCCAAAAACGAACTACCTTCTCGTCCTTGGCCGAAATCGTTCGATATTCCAAGCCTTTCTAATTTGGTTGGAAATGAACTAGAAAGAGTCTTGTGCCCTGTTAGAGCTCTTAAGTTCTATTTAAAACGAACTAAACCTTTACGAGGACAGTCAGAAGCTTTATGGTGTGCTATTAAGAAACCTTCTTTACCTATGTCGAAGAATGCAGTTTCCTATTATATTAGACTGTTGATACGAGAAGCTCATTCCCATCTGAATGAGGAAGACCATGCTTTGCTGAAGGTAAGGACACACGAAGTTAGAGCTGTCGCAACTTCAGTGGCCTTCAAACAAAACAGATCTCTGCAGAGTATAATGGATGCAACCTATTGGAGAAGCAAGTCAGTGTTCGCGTCTTTTTATCTTAAAGATGTCCAGTCTCTTTACGAGAACTGCTACACCCTGGGACCATTCGTAGCAGCGAGTGCAGTAGTGGGTGAGGGCTCAACCACTACATTCCCCTAATTCTATAACCTTTTTTAATGTTTCTCTTGAAATGTTTTTTATTGTTGTTTTTGGGTTGTCCGGAAGGCTAAGAAGCCTTTCGCATCCTGGTTGATTTGGCGGGTGGTCAAATTCTTTTCTTGAGAAGCGCCTAGATTAGAGGTTTTGATGAGGTCCTTTAGTATGGGTTGCAACCCTTGATACTTCAGCTCCTAGGAGTCGCACAGCATCCTATGAGGATCGCGAGGCTCAGTAAGGAAGACGTACTTAAAAAGGCAGAGTAATTGTTCAAGTCGACTTCCTTACCAGGTACTTATTTATTTTATGTTTGTTATTTTGAATAACTGCTAAAATGAAATACAAAATACTTAGCTCTTAATAATGTAAACATGTAATGCTGGTCTCTACCCACCCCCCTGGGTGTGAATCAGCTTATATGATCACCGGCTAAGTTTAATATTGAAAAATGTTATTTTTATTAATAAAATAAATTTTTGAATATACTTACCCGGTGATCATATATTAAAGGACCCTCCCTTCCTCCCCAGTAGAGACCCAGTGGACCGAGGAGAAAATTGGTTCTGTGTTTACATGGAGTACTTGAGTACCTGCTCGACAGATGGCGCTGTTGATGTACACCCCCACCTGTATAGCGATCGCTGGCGTATTTTGTCCTTAGGTTTTTCTGTCGGGCAGCAGAGCTGACAGCTTATATGATCACCGGGTAAGTATATTCAAAAATTTATTTTATTAATAAAAATAACATTTTACTGTAGTTTAATATTTCATGTAAACTACTTTCATATTCTGGTAGCAATCAATTAGATCGTAGATTTGTCGGCTAAAAGTTATGACATATAGTAGTACACTCTGGCGTCATGTTTAGGTACAGAAAGATAGATTTGATAATTGATTTAAGAAGATATTTGTTAGTATACAGTACTGTTTGGTTTTGGTTCTTTCTTAGCCTCTTTTCCCTTCTCTTGTCAGAAACTTCAAATCACTCCCATTGTGACGTATTATTATTATTATTATTATTATTACTACTGTACTAGCTAAGCTACAGCCCTAGTTGGAAAAGCTAAATGCTATAAGCCTAATGGATCCAACATGGAGAAATAACCCAGTGAGGAAAGGAAATAAAGAAATGAACAAACTACAGGAGAATTAATGAAAGATTAAAATATCATATTTTAAGAACTGTAACATTGAAATAGATCTTTCATAAACTATAAAAAGAGACATATCAGCCTGTTCAACATAACATCCATTGTAAGGTTGAACTTTATCCTCAAGTAGAATATGCAAAGCAAATATTGCCATGATGCAATTTTGTCGGAAAACCAGTTTTATAGCTATTTTACACGTGCTGAGACCCGACTACTTATTGATTGCCTTGATGATCCCATGTAGCTAGTTTCACTTTGCTTGACCATCTGTGAATTGAATGAAGATAGTTTTTATATAGAGCCTTCCTTTTGTTTCTCTACAGAGAGGAGAGCTCGAATCTCGACTTAGACGGCGAAGGCGGGAAGAAGTTCTTGAGAGTGTTGCTGCATTTGATCATGCACGAATACCCTCCTCTGGTCTCGAGGTCTCTTCAGCTCCTGTTCAGACATTTCTCACAGAGAGAGGAAGTCTTACAGAATTTCAAACAGGTGTCTATATGCCTTTTTCTTGTTTGTAGATTCAACATTTATATATTTGTGGGTGTAAATTTTTAGAATTAAAGAGTTAACTTTATCTATTGATAGGTATACTGTACACTACTTTTTGGTTTCATATCTGTCTAGTTTGTTTCTATTTTAAAGTTTGTACTTTTTTTGTTACTTTGTCTTTATTTTCCCACAGTAATTTTAAGCTCACGAATACTATTATAATTATTATTAGTAATCATAGTATTGAAAATAATCAACTTCATCATTGCCTTTATTTGATCATCATTATCATAACCATTATTATTGTTAGCGTTACTGTTGTCTGTGGTCATCATCCTGTAGAAAGAACAAGGGGTTTGTAGTAAGAACTTCATTGATTTATTGTGTTAAGACTTTACATACATAATTACATACCAGTTTTCATTCCTCATTGCTGAACAATTCCCTTTAGTCACCCCTGTGAGACATTCGTCAGTTGATTGACTCTTGTGACTCCTAACTTTATAACATAATTTGAAGAGTTTTTTATGGAAGTTAAACTCTGGGTTTATAGAGCCTGGGAAGTATGAATTAACTGGTTTGCTTATTTTATATTATTATTGACTCCACACCTTACTAATTTGGGTCTAGTTTTTTAGTAATAAAAAAAAAGTTTGAAATAATTTTGCTTTAGATATTTTTTCTTTGAATAGGTTCTCAAGGAACATTTACATTCCTTTGGTTATCATTTGCAGGTTCAACTCTTGGTTCAGGACGGTGATGTGGAATCCTACAAGCAGATCAAGGAAGATCTGGACGACCTGAGGAATCTGGTCGAAAAGTCGGAATTGTGGGTTTACAAGTCGCGGGCGGTCGACGAAGATAGCGGAGGCTCGAAAAAGAAAAAGAAGAAGAAGGATGACGATGATGATGAAGGTAAGTTTGATATTGTGTGTGTTCTAATTGTGGTATTTGAATTACATTCATGATTAGGGCTGTTTGAACTTGAGGTTAAAAGACGAAGAATGGCCATGTGTAGAAATGCAAGAGGGGAGGGAGCAGCACTGAATGACCTCGGTTTATGGAGTTTTTCTTTCACATTCAACAAATATTCTAAATCGTGCTTTTGTCAGCCCAGGACCACAGGGTATTCGGGCACCTTCTGCAGCAGCCATGCAGAAAAGAAGTTAATAATTAAGAAACTACGAACCATTGGGAAGGTTCAGATTCTGGGGGAAGTACATTGATATGATTTAAACCCAATGGGAAACCCTTTAAAAAGGTTACAATATACTGTAAAAGAGAAAAGGGGTGGGGTAACCATCACATATCCAACTTAGCAGTATTACTTTGCATCCCTTTGGTCATTGAATTGGTTTTGCTCCAGTTTTTTGCTCAGCCAGCCATTTTGAGAGACTGGCAGCCTTAAGTAGATGGTACTGTCTTGATGCAGTGCTATGTGACATCTTGAGACCTGTTGAGGTTATCTTCCTGGGAGATTTCAGTGCCTATGCTGCGAGAAAACAAGGCTGTATGGTGAGGTTTCTTGGGCTCAGACAACTGTCCTTATGTGCTGTGGATGATCTTGTCATTGTAAAATCAATATTTCATCTCAGGAATAAAAACTATCCCAAAAACACACGAGTTCATCCGAGATTCAAGCACTGGCACATGGTAGACTATGTCACAACCAGGTAGAGACACATTAATGATCTAGGCATAACTAAAGTTATGGGTGTTGCGATGAGTTTTACAGATTATGAACAAATGGGATCTATTGACTGGAAGCAAGGTATCCTTTTTTCTCTCTAATTACTGAGGGTGCCTCTTTCCTTTTTATGCTCGACTTACCAAGGGTGTCCCTTTCTTCAATATACCAGGCACATGGCTTCCTTATAAATACATGAAGAAATGAGTCCTAGGACAACTAATTGAACGCAATTAGAATACTGTCTTTACCATTAATAATAAACAATAACAGGTAGTGTAATTTTTCAGATACCTTAGAAGCATTGTTTTATCCAGTACAAGATTGATGATGATTTGCTGAAGAGAATAAACAGCTTCATGTGTTTAGGCAGGCTGAGAATCAGGGTTTTCCAAAATACACACTTGAAACTTATCACTAAAGTCCAAGCATATAAAGAAATGTATATCTCAACTAAGTCTGAAGAAAATTATGAGCCTTGCCTGGAAAGATTCGGATTTCTTACACACAGATTCTGGAATGATCAGGATGCTCAAGCATAGAAGCCATGCTTGCCAAACATCAACAATGTTAGCTTTGTCTCAGGATACATATACCTGAATTATGGCTCTCAAAACAACTAAAAAACGACCACTGAAAACTAGGCATCTAAGGAGAGGTACAAAGAACAACCAAAGTCAACCTTAATGTAATGCAAAATTCCAGCCACCGACCTGGAAACCCTTGCTAGCAACCGTAAGGTGTGAAGAATTGTAAACAATGGAGACACTCCCCTGGAGCAGGGTTGCAACATCAAGAACAGAGGTCCTCCATATTGTGATTTGTCCAAAAAATGGCAAGGCGGATAAATCCAAGATCAGCGTGATGAACCATAGCAATGCACACAATTAAAAGCATGAAAACCAGTGTGAAACCTTAAATGTTGTCAATGGCTACGTTTGACTGCTATTGAATTAGATTAGTTTGTCAAGATAAAGTTCTACCCATTGATATTACTCTTAAGTCCTGAGAAGTAAGTTTGTCGTTGCAGGTGAGAGAAAGCCAAAGAAACCAGCTCCCATGTTGTCTGCTCAAGATAAGCAAGGCTCTGCAATTGATCTGGGATTGGGTCCTCCTCTAGAACCCGATCAGGCGGAGAACTACAAGCGGATACAACAGGTAACGTCTTCAGTTTTTTATGTGTTTGTTGCCATGTATTTATTTCCTAAGTTCTGCCTTGAAGCTTTTATTTTTAATAGGAAACTATAAGCCCTCTATTGGGTATCTTCAATATGACTTGAAACATAATGTATTTGGGGTTTGGTTTTCAACTAGACAGTTATTTGTATGTGTAATTAACTTTCTAAGTGTATGTGCAATGAATATTCATATGCATTTTAAAATTTTTATGCTGGAGTTCTTATTTAGGTTTTTACTTGATACCTTTGCCAAATAGGAACTTTCTTCAATATGAATAACTCAATCTGAAATACATGATATAACTGTAGATTATGTTCACTTTGTCCTCATAGAGTATTGGAATCCTTAAATTGGGGTCTGTGTACTGTACTGTTCTTTCATAAAGGCATAATACAATTTAGTAAATGTACCCATGAACCTTTAGACACTTACAGATAAGAGTCTGTATCTTTCAACTTCTATTAAAACTATTCTGGAGAGAGATAAAGGAATTCATGATACTTATGTAGGATATCTCACTAGTGCTAGCAAGACCAGCTGACTGAAAAGAATTAGCGTATGAAGTGGATGCTAAGTTAATCGTTGTTGTACATGAGAATTTTACTATGTAACCTATGCTTTAATTTATTACCAATCATTGCTTATTAATCTATCATAGCAGAATAATAATAATAACAGAGAAAATTTTAATTTGATCTTTAGAGAGAGCCGCACGGTAGAATGCCGTTGTATATTCAAGTAAGTTGCGAGAAACTACGGCTCCAATTTACCATAGCATTGTCTCTAAAGTTTAGAAAGAAATATCTTTGACTTTTAACTAGCAGTAGTTTCTTGGCCATGAACTGTTATGAAGTAGTGGGTTATTAGGGCTTTTTCAATATGACTATAATGAGGAAAATATAAAAGTTTCCAGTCATAAAGCTTTTCAAAAGTATTATAAAAGTTATGGTCATCAGAAGCTATAATTTTAGATCAAGATCTCAAATATTACGATGGGTTTGATACTGGACGAAAGCAGCGAAAAAATGTCAAATTAGTTTTTGTCGTTACGGTAACAGGGCACTGACCTGTTGGAAGGCTAAGGTGATTATGGAACAGGATAGTAGATATAGGCAAAGTGTGTGCAGAAAGAAAGATGGGAAGCAACAAGTTAAAATTACAAGCAAACCGTGAAGGAAAAATGTTAGGGACCAGGTTGAAGGCTATCATATTTTTTTGGTTCAAAACTGAAATTTGAGTATTTGTTGTTTTCGTAGGGGTCCAGTTTGAAAATTTAGTGATGGCCAAGTCATAAGATTAAGTAGGAAATTCAGATACTGTATTGGTAAAGGAACTATCAGTAACTAGTGATCATTTCTTCAATAACAGCTGTTTTTTTGTTTGTCTTGCACTCAAAACAAAATGACCAATGAGCAATGAGGACGATAAAGATGGCCTTATTTTGTGCTCATGTTGGCTTTTATATCTGAACAGAAAAGACAGTGTTTTTGGAAACATTGTTGAATTTAAAACTGAGACAGCTAGTTCTTTTAAGGGGATAGATGAAGAACTAGACCTGATGGGAATTCAGGTTAACAAACCCTTATGGGTATTGCCATCAATGCAAAAGCATTACTTGGGGATTCTTGCAGCCTTCTACTATACATTCATTCCCACTTTTTACCTTCCATCCTGCTGTCCAATTTATTTAACTTTTACTTGATATTGTAACTACTCCAGTGTTTTCCCCCAGTTGTAATGTAGTGCTGAATGGCTTAACAAGCCCCAGCCCATGGATGAGTAGCCTAAATTCATTGATAAAATAAATCCAATCCAAAATGACAGAAGAGGAAAGGAAAATTCTGAAGTAGAAGCTTCTCTGATGATGATGATACTGTACCAAGTTCTCCAAAGTGGTTTGTCCTCACTGACTGTCTTTTGTATTACATTTGTTATGAGAAATCAAGACTTTAGTAAGAGCCTCTGATGGCAAAAGGCTTAGATTAACATCAATGATGTAAGGTATAATTGTTTGGTTAATAGGGAAGATTTCCCGAATAGTTCGTTTTGTACTTTGTAGAGAAAATGGAATGAGAACATTTTTGACTTGAGATTACAGTAATCATCTTAAATTTTACAGTGTCCCCCTGAGTTTCACTGTTTATTAGTAAAGCATCTGTCTCATTATAAGCAATATGCAATAACTCAGTCCAGTAATTATCACCAAACATGTAAAATCCTTTGTTGAATTTTGATGTCCCTGACTGCTTCACTAGAGTTACGGTTGACTTGAGCCATTTTTAAGTAATTGAATTTGACCATGAAATAAACAATATGCAAATGTTTTTTTTATAAGATTTTTAACTTTACAGGGTGAGATGCAGCTTGAAGTATCATAATGCTTAATGCTATGTTTTTTTTTAAATGTCTTTTCTTGTGTTATAACAGATTGTCTCTGATTTGTGAATTTTTTAGGCACCTGATCATGCAGTTTGTGCTGCTAACAATGCATAATCTGCTGTTAGAATTTCCAATATATTTGTATTATGAACACATATTTATAAAATTAAACTCTATATCTAAATATTTACAGTATATATTTCATCTAGAAAATAATTTTTGCAAAAATATATGACCTTCATATCACAAAAATTCCATCGTTCGCAAGTCAGGGACAATCTGTGTTATAATGATTGTACATTAAGGCGGGTACACACATGCGAACCGAACCTTGTATTGTAACCAATTCTTTTAACAAAAACGCAAGTGTGGACGGTTCCTCGAACCCGAACCCCGAACCCGCGAGGTTCGAGGCTCGGTTCGCCTTCCGTCCCGGCAATTGTCGGTTTTTGGGCCCCGAATCAAAGGGAGGTCTCTTTGCACATTACGCAACGTGTGGACGGGACCTGTATTGCACGCGTATCAACAGAGGTGGCTGAACTTGACACCGACTATGAATAAGGCCGTCCATAGAAGAGTCCCTTGTTTTGGTCAGTCAGTACGTATATGTGTACCATGGCTGATTGGAGTGAGGAAGAGGTCCTTCAGTTTATTAGTTATTACGAAGAAAAGACTTTACTGTGGTATGCAAAACACCCGAACCATTTTAACAAAATACGTCGCAATGATGCATGGATAGATATAAACAACCCGGACAGACTGATGATCGCAGTGGATTTCAATGAAGTTACGTGCTTAACGCGGTTACGGTTCGTCCTCAACATTTTGACACCTTGTAACCGTATATGCGTAACACAGTTATGCATACAAGGTTCGGTTCGCGTGTGTGTACCCACCTTTAGGTTATTTCCGGTTGTTGCAGCTAAAGGCTCTTTTTCATACTTGAACTGTAATTTCTCTTGTTCACAAGCAAACTGTGCCTTCATTGCAGCTCAGTCAGACCTATGAGGTAACGCCATATTTTGGGGGAGGACGTCACTGCTTAGTCTAGCCATCTGTTTCCATTTGTTTTCTTAACACTCCCCTTGCAAAGTCTAGGAATAAAGTATTTTTCTTTTGGTGATTTGTTAAACGCTACAACTTAAAAAGGAATGCCTCATTAAGATGATTGATGACGACTTAAACTGAAAAGCTTTAGTACCTTTGCTCGTTTTTAAATTCCTTTTTCGGCACTGAATATTCTCTTCTAATGAAAACATAAAAGCTTTTTGACCTACACTTAGTTTTGAGTTATGTCTCACGCTATTTTTGCTTCAAGTAAAAGTATACAGTATTCTTTTTTTTAATCTAGATTAAATTTTGATAAAGCATTTCCCATTTTACTGTACTGTATCTTCATAACGTTCTGTATCCTGTCTTGCTTTTGCCATTTAATTTTGCTGCTTTGAATTTTACCTTTTTGTATGCTTCGAGTTCCACATCCCTTTTTGAATCTTGGAAGTTTTTTCCAGTCTCGAGCATTTCCCTTTCTAACGAAAACGATTCAAGTACTGTAGATCTATATTCCGTCTGTAGTAAGTACTCGCTAAGTCAGATCCCAGCCAGTTGTAAAATGCCTTTGAAGCCTTTTGGGTCCGACCACCGAACGATGTCCCCGCTAAACATTGCCCTAATTATCTTGGGGTCACGTACTGTACAGCTTTGTAATTGCATGCGAGAGTACAGAGAGTTTTGAGATTATGGTATTCTGTGCTCGCATATCATGCAATCTTCCATACACGATCTTTCAAAATTTGTTTCCAGTAAATGCTTTAATTGTATATCCTGTGTACTGAGAAATTTGCATTAGGCTAAGCTGACCTCCAGCTCATATTGAAGATATGCAGCTGTGCGTATTTGGAAGTGGTTTTGCAACATTATATATATATATATATATATATATATATATATATATATATATATATATATATATATATATATATATTATATTATAAATATATATATATATATATATATATACCTATATTATATATATTATATTTATTTATATATATACACATATACATCCATATATATATATATACAGTATATATATATATATATATATATATATATATATATATATATATATATATATATATATGTATATATATATATAAATATATATATGTATATATATATAAATATATATATATATATATATATATATATATATATATATATATATACAGTATGTTTATATATATGTTTATATATATATATATATATATATATATATATATATATATATATATATATATATATATATATATATATATATATATATATATATATATAAACACACACAGACAGATACATACATACATACTGATTTTTAGATTGTAATTTATTCAAAACGTTTGAAGATAAAGCATTACAAATACACATGATCAAGCCTGCTACTTTTATTTACAGTAATTATTTGCTAGTTATACCAGGTAACGTATCGTAAATATATATACCTCGTATATCTGTAATGCAATTATTAGTTTTTCAAGGTTTATTACTAGTCTGTACAGTTAAATTTGTTTATTCCCACTTTTGATTATTTTTAAAAGTTGATAGTTATTGAAAAAGCTAAGTTTAATTCATATAATATTCACCAATTTTAACTGGAAACTCCTTGAATGGCAGTTCTTCGTAAGTTAGCGATAAAAATAGATTTTCTTTATTGTATATTGTCATCCTTTTATTTTATTTCTTCCATACTCTTAATGCCAATGCATGTGTTCTAGCCTACTATTCTTTTCTTTATATTAAAAGCCTATATATTTATTATGATCTTGTTATGTTCATTGTAGCCTAATTTTTTGTCCTTTCTGAAGTACAATAAATATATTTTTCCCAAATATACCAGTGTACATTTATGCTGTTTAATATGGTAATTTTAGTTTATAAACTCATAGTTATTTATGTTTAATCAGAGCATTTTGAAAATGCCAATAGTATCCAGTGTTTAATGGTAGCATAATCCATTAAATGTACTAAAGGTAGATTTTGTTAATTAGTACAGATATTTATTTATTTATAATGATATTACAGTAATCCCTCGGCGTATTGTGGTTCACCTGTTGCTTCTTCTGTTCATCTCGTATTTATGCGTATAACATATGTAATTCTATATTGCGTACTTGCCTTCATACCGCATGTTGTTTTTAGGGTAGATAAGTTTTATAATTTTTATATTTAGAAATTTTATTTAATTAATAATTTTTGGCTTATAGAATCCTTAAATAGGGACGATTGGGAATATAGATCTTTAAATTTATTAAGATAGAAAATTATAAAAGTAATAAGAAAATTCTACCGTATATTTCTGTTTCTACTTTGCGGGTTTTCATCTATAGCCGAAGGATTACTGTAGATTTTGTTGGTGTGTTGTAGCTTTGATTTTACTTTGTTTTAAAAGTTTTATTTACAGTTACCCTATTTATTCATTGTTTAGTTTTTTAACATTCTGAATTCATATCCGATTATTATTTCGCGCGCTAACCCTCCGAGTCGAATCACGTTTCGAGTTTGTTTTGATGAGATTCCCTTTCATTCGACTTAGCAAGTACTTACTGCACAGGGCGGCTGTCTCGCAGCTAACGAACTTCACGTAACACTTGTGCGTTCCACTCGCTTTTGTGTGCTGTCCGAGCTCTCTAATCTAATCATAACCTTTGACTTTAAAAAAGAATCGCATGATTTGTTTAGGATAATGGAAAATCGTGAGTGCAAGATTATGATTGATATTTATTTTGAACTTATTTTTAAAAGTTTCTAACAATTTTTATTTTTATTTTTTACTGAATTTTGAAAATAAACATGTTACTTTTGGCTGCTTGTCATGAGAGCAGCCCGAGTTTCTTTTTCGTGAACGAATGATTTTTTAAGCTAAACTAACAAGGCTATGCAGAGTAAATTAATTTTACTTTAATGAATGTTAGCTCTTTCGAAAGGATCAAATCATTCTTTGTTTTTAGTAATGAACATTTTCATGCTTTATGAATTTTATCACAATTAGGTTTGATTATGCAAAGATATTTCCTGTTATAACTTCATTACATGCCTGCCATTCTTATATAGATATTTTAATGATATGCAATGAGGATTTTGAAACTGCTTAGACATCACTAAGCCTTAGTTATATTGAGACGTACCCTCAGTATACACAAATGTATTGCTCGTAATTACTCCTGTTACGCCTGACTATTTGTGTATATTTTGATCATGGTGACAAGGGATTTTGTCTTTGTTTACATATTATTAGTTATACTTAAATTTATCTTGATATTTAGTCTTGGGATTTGTACTTTTAGTTCATCTCAAGAAGTTTATGATTAGTAGGTTTTTCTCATATACAGTCATACCTTATTCCAAGACGTGTAACTTTGACGCAAATTAACCCTTAAAAAAAGCATACGTAGCCATCAAATAAACGGCTAAAAAAAAAAAACTTTATTAATATTTGTTATTGATTTATACATTATAATTGTAAGGAATTGAAAAAAAGAATTACTATTATTTCTATGAACCTTTCCAGATGGTTACTGTATATTGCTTTCATCTCAGGAAGCTTGGACTGTCAATGTTACCACTTAAACTTAAGAAATTTCCCTTTTTAATTCATTCAATACTAATGCATCAAGTAAAGTGCTGTAATGAGGCTTACCAGCGTCTAACAACAATATGTAACATGCTGCACATGTCCTACTTCTCCAGTCTCTATCGACTTCTTTCCTCTTTGGTAAGGGTAGAAGAGACTCTTTAGCTATGGTAAGCAGCTCTTCTAGGAGAAGGACACTCCAAAATCAAACCATTGTTCTCTAGTCTTGGGTAATGCCATAGCCTCTTTACCATGGTTAGATTTCTCTTGCTTGAGGATGCACTCGGGCACACTATTCTATCTGATTTCTCTTCCTCTTGTTTTGTTAAAGTTTTTATAGTTTATATAGGAAATATTTATTTTAATGTTGTTACTCTTCTTATATTTTATTTTTCCTTATTTCCTTTCCTCACGGAGCTATTTTCCCTTTTGGGGCCCCTGGGCTTATAGCATTCTACTTTTCCAACTAGGGTTGTAGCTTAGCAAGTAATAATGATGATAATAATAATGAAAATAATAATAATAATGATAATAAGGAGAAGATGAATGCTACACTACTCCGGATGTCAAGGTTTTATTTTGTTTTATACTTACGGCTCAAAAATGTCGTCTTGGGATTTATCAGCAATTGCTGTATTGCTGTGCATAGGAATTTTTTTTGTGATCATGGTCTGCTTTCTGTTTCTTTAATTTTGAGAATCTTGTGAGTAGTACATAGGCCTCACTGTTCTTCTTTGGGAGTTAGATTTCATCATATTAAAGTTCAAAGCATAAAAGAAAGCTTACTTTTAGTTCAGGGGAAATCTGGCGAAGACTAGGCTAGTTGGTTATAGGGGGAATGATGACGATAATGTTCCTCCAACCTTTGTCTATGGTACAACCTAACGAGTCTAGTTTTGATGGTCGAGAATATATTAGGAATTTAAACTCGTTAATTTCTCTTGTGGAATCTCAGAAGACCAGCAATTTTTTCTTTTTATTCAGGGTAAGATTTTGGGCCTAATCTTCCCTGTTTCAAACCATAGCCTAACTCCTCAAGTGGTAGCTAATGGCTCTAGTGCTCCCTTTAGTAAAGGTTCTGATGATACATAAGACATTCCAGATACTATGTGATCATCTCGTAGATCCTCATTCTCTATTTACTTGAGACCCTTCTGCTGTGAAATACTTGCACTCCTATGTTTCCAGCCGCTCTTTTAGACAACTAGGTTGTGAGGGAGAAGACTGAGCTGATAGCAAGGATCCTTATGCAGTATTCCCAAAGGCACTTTGCTATAAAAAACTGCTTATCCCTTGTATATGAAGATGTTAATCTGGATCTTATATCACTCATCTCAATGAAATAAGTGCCCTTTGACAAACTCTTATTATTATGTGGTTGGTGTAGCAAATCATATGAATCCCATTGGTTTTAGTAGAATTATATATTTAGCCTAGTTCTATGGTATATTATAATTAATTTTGTTATATAAACGAGTGATTAGGTGATAAAGTCTTTTTTAAAAAGTCAACGTGTAGTTTAGTACCTAAAAGCCTAGACAAAGGGTATATCTAGGGTGTTATTTAATTGACTATGGGAAACTATATACTATATCACTTTCTTTCTCTGGCTACCCACTACCTCTTAAGTTTAGAAGTCAAGAATGTGAACATCAGGGAAGGTTCTTAGAAATAGTTGAATTTTGATAATTAAGTTTATTTCTATTCTCACCTGGTGGTTCATACACACGCCCACCCTTCTCCCCACTGACTAGTGGTGCCAAGATGATAAGAAAGTATTTTGACTGAGAATATAGAACCAATACAACTAGCATAGCATGTTATTGCTTTTAGATGGTTGTAAGCTCTTTTAGAGGCATTAGTATATTAGAAGGAAAGAAAGCAGGAAATATCTTAATTTTAAAGGGTAATGTTGACATTCCAAGCTTCTGGAGATGAAAGCAATACGTACATCATGTGAGTACAGTATAGAAATAATGAATTTTAGGAAAATTTAATTTTTTCATATTTCTAAATCAGTGACAGTGTTGAAGTATGAGCACAAAACAACTTATCATGAGGTATGGCTGTATTGTATTAGACTTCTATTTGTGTAAGTACAGTAAATTGAAAACTAATTGCTGTTTTCTGCCATCCTCAGCTTTTTAACCCTTGTTAGACTTTGCGTAAGAACATTTCTGATTTTACACATTTATCAAAGTGTGTTATATTGTTATTAAAAGATGATTTCAAATAATACTTCATTGTACAGTATGTGAAAGTGTGTGTAGGTGCCTGTTAGTTCATTAACTTTGATTTCGTTGCAAGTGTCTTGAATTTTAGACTCGATCATACAGACATGTTCGTTCAAGCAATGTACGTACACATGTATTGCAGTTATGATAATTTGTATCTGGTGTCATCTGCGTGAAAGGGAATAGAATAGGAATGAAGCATCGTTTTTTTACGATCACTGAGCAACTGTATATTTTTCAGATCCTCGTCAGAATGAACAAGCTCTGCGTCACTCAGTCTGCCCACGGACACCTGAGCCCCAAGAGGAACGAGCAGCGACTATTACGCAACATGGGGATTCATGCGGTGGTGCTAGACTTGCTTCAAGTACGAACGCATCTTATTTGTATTAGCTGCATTAGTTTTTGTTTTACGTCCCAATGGCCTTTGATGTCCCAGTGCTTAGCTTAGGCGTAAATTTTATATTCAACTCAAACTAAAAAAGAAACTTTTTCTAACGGACTTACTTTGTTCATTATTACGTTCCTTATGTGATACAATGTCTTTGTAATTTACCTTAAAACTTATGAGCGGGAGAACAGTAGTCCACATGAAACTTGTATTGGTTAGTTTAATCATAAAAAAATCAATGTTAATTACGTTTAAAATCTATTCGTCATTTTTGAAGGATGCAATTGTCTTTCCTAATCTCTAATAATATATTAATTTTTAGTTTCTTTTATCTAAATATTTTCCCGATGCATTCCAGATACCATACGACAAGAAGGAAGACAAGAGAATGAACGAGTTAATGGAATTGGCGCACCAGTTCCTGCAGAATTTCTGTTTGGGCGATCGCCAGAATCAAGCTCTACTCTACAAGAACATTGAGTTGTTCCTTAATCCAGGAGTAAGTTCATATATGTAGTAATCCCTCGCTATTTAGCCATTCACCTATCGCTCCCTCAGTGCATCAAGGATTTATAAATATATTTTATGTAAATCTGTCACACTCTTTATGTTAGGGTTTTTCGGGGGCAGATAAGTTTTATATTTTTCATATATTTTTGTTTTTAAAACGAAAGTCATTATTGGACTTGTAAAAGCTTAAATTCCCAAAGATGATTTTAAAAATATAGAAATTTACAAAAATAATGAAAAAATATGCCATAGATGTCTGCATCGACTTCACGGTATATCAGCAATTAGTTGGTGCGTGGCCGCCCTTGAAATGTAATACCTGTGATAGTGGAATTTTTGTATTTACATATTGTGTATATTTATTTGAAAATACAAAAAGAGAATAATGTAAATATTAGATTTTAAAAACTAAGTCAGATGATTCTGAAATCCCAATTAAAAGGTATTCAAAGCATAGTAAAGTAATGATTATGGACTTGGAGAAAGGAGGCATACATATGAAATGGTTACTGGGTATCTCCATTGTTGGTCTTTGGATCTAGAAAAACTGTCTTTCTTTAATGAATCGTAGGTATTCCACTGTTGTCTATTAATTTTTGGTATTTCTGTATATTACTAGGCAACAAAATTATCGGTCATATATATTGTAAAAAGAATAAATAGTGAAAATGTGAAATATATTTATAAGGAGTGATGAAGACTAGCATATCGGATAAAATAGAGCAATAGTAAAGTTAAAGCATTTCATTGTTGCTACAGTCGCCGCAAAGATTCTGGGCGAAATAAGCCCCTCCCCTGATGACGTCATAGCTAATCACATTGTCTCGTCGTTAGAAGCGGTCACAATACATCCCTTTACAAATTTCGAACTATACTAACTTGTAATCACTTTGAGGGGATGTGTTGTGACCGCTGCTATTTGGGGAGACAACGTAAACATTAAAATGATGAATTAGTGAAATTTACAAAAATGTTATGAGAATATATAAACTGAGACTTAGTGTAAGGGCCTTTACAAACATTCATATCAGTATTCTTATTGACGGAAGAGTTGGTGGAAATGAGACCAAATTAGTGTAGAATTGAAATATCACACTTGCCCTGCCTGCTTTTATAGTTTTGTGTACCATATCAGATGATGTCATAAACTTCGTTTCATAGTTTATATATGACTCGCCTATTTAATGTTACTGATCTTGATATACCTGTATTTCATAATTCTTTTATAATCTCACCTTTACCGTTTATTTGCTATATTATTCCTGGGCTGCTTTCCGTATTGGAACCCTTGGGCTTATAGCATTTGGCTATTCCAATAATGGTTGTAGCTTAGCTAGTTCTGTATTAGTATTGCTGATAATCAACTTTTAATTATTTAGAAAAGAGAAATATATGAGAATAAAAAAGTTAATGAATATACAATACTTTCAAAATCATTGATATAATGTACTGTATGAATGATTTGAAAACAAAAATTTTCAGTGGGGGAAACTATTCATGTCGACTTCGAAACTGAGGTGAGAGAGAGAATGGGTGTTTGTTGCCACTTGCCACTAGAATACTGTCCTTTTAGGGTTTGTATGTTTATTAGGGCAGAATTTTGGAAATTTTTTTATAGGTTGATTAAACTGAGCTTCTGGAGAAAAAACAATACAGGATGAATATCATGGGAGTATAGAAATAAGAAATATCAAAATGTTTTTTTCCAAATGTGAAACTATACACTGCATAAAACCCTTTTACTATTTAAGAGTTTTTTTTTTGTCTTTTTCTTATTATTAATGTTATCATTATTAATATTAATCATTAAAACTTACAGCTCCTGGAGGCCAAAACAGTTTGCGCAGTGTTCAAGGACAATTCCCATCTCTGCAGCGAAGTTTCTGAACGCGTGATTCAGCACTTCATCCACTGCATAGAAACGCACGGCCGTCATGTCCAGTACCTCAAATTCCTTCAGACTATTGTCAAAGCCGAGGGCCAGTTTATCAGGCGTAGTCAAGATATGGTGATGCAGGAGGTAAGGTTTATTTTTTTTTTTTTTAACTAGGTTTGCTCCAATGTTAAGTACAAACCCTTTCGCTATTTATAGGAATTATACTTTCTGCGAAGCTGGAAGACGTCATAAGACTTTAATCGGGGTGTAACTACCCTACGGCTAGTTAGCGGGGATTAGGTGGTAGCTGGCAACCCAGCTCACACACATCTGTGTTGTCTCGTCACTTTTTACTTTAGGCTCGGTGAGAGTAGACATTCGTCTCTCTCTCTCTGCCCAACTCTTTTAACTGGCATTTGACTTGTTTTTACTTATTTTTTTTATACATATTTAAACATTCATGTAATTTTTTATATATATGTAAGCTTTCTTTTATCATTACAGCGTGAGTGTTGCTGTTTTGGTGACAGCATAGTGCGGCGTTTTCATGAAGGCGGAGAAACCTCATATGATCTACCCTTTTGACGTTGGGTAACCCAGAGGCTGGTGGCCTCTCCTGCTCCTCTGAGTACAGCGACCCGGCCTCCACCGTAGGGAAGTCGTCCTTGTTTGGGTACTCCCCCGTTCTGAAGTAGATGTCGCTTGCTATCTGTGATTTCATCGGAGAGCCCAGAGCTTGACTTCGGTCTTGCTTTTGCTCCTCTTCTTTGTTGACGCGCACTGATTCATTCTACGTTGGCAGCCCAGAGAGAGTTCTTGGTCTAAATCATGTTCCTATACCTTTGGGGGGATACCTTTCCCATCTGCAGGTTAGGTTGTTCTTCCAAGTGGTTGTTTTCATCTAATTAATTTTAAATAGGTTGTTCTAATCTAACATTTTAATAGTTCTACCGACGCCGCACTCCTTTGTTCTACGATGGGGGCTATCGAAGAGAGTGCATAGTCTATAGAGTGATTATTGTTCCTCTTGGGGGACACTTATCCCGTCTGCAGGTTAGGTTATTCTCCCTAGGGTATTTTTTGCTTTTCATTCTTTTTTGTTTTTCCTTAGCTCTAGTGACGTTGTACTACTCCGTTCGGCTAAGACAGCCGATGCAAGGCATGCAAAGTCGAATGTTCCTGTTCCTGGGGAAGTTGTTTCCCTGCCCAGTCACCGCCTTCTTAACTTGCACCTGCTGATTGTCTCACTGATGACAGCCTTTCCTGTACGCAGGTTTGGTCCTCTCTGGAGTAGTTATTGACTAGAACTCCTCGTAGTACTTCAGGTAACCCCTTCAGGGGAACCCAGAAACGAGCTTCAGCTACGTTTTGCAGGCAACACTCGATGTTGACCTTCAAGTTGAGCTAAAGCTCGTTGATGGGAAGCAGAGAGTACTGCCCGAAGGTTCGCCTCCAGGTGTTGTAACCTTCCCTTCAGAGGGAGAGTCCCTCCATCTGCCGCTGTCTAGCAATCTTCCCGCTTGCGGGGAGAATTATTGACAACTGTAACAGAGGAGGCCCCATCCGCAGGAGAGACTTCCTTCACCAATTTGATGTCCCCCTTTGGGGTATTCCTCCTTAGGGAATTGGATTCATCTATTCTCTGCCTTTGCTCTTCAGAGTAGACCTTGTCACCCAGAAGACTAATCTCGCCCGGCAGTCTCGTCTCGTCCAGCTAGACTCTTCTCGCCCTCAAGAATCGTCTCGCCCAGCAGACTCGTCAAGCCCAGCTGACTCGTCTCGCTCAGTAGACTCATCTCTTTTAGAAAACTCACCTCACCCAGCAGACTTGATTTGTCTCGTATAGCTTACGCGCCTTCCCCAGTCCTGCTGCAGCTACGCGTGATTGCCTACGATTACCCGTCAGCTAGCAATCGCCCAGAATCACCATTAGCTCTCGATCGCCTGCGATCTCCCGTCACCTCATAATCGCCCGTGATCTCCCATCAGCTCATTATCTCCCAATTTCTCATCAGCTTGTGATCACCCACAATCTCCTGTCAACTTCCGATCGCCCACGATCACTTGATAGCTCGCGATTACCCACGGTCGCCCGTGAGCATCACCCGTCAGCACGTCAACGCCTGTGATCACTCATCAGTTTGCAATTGCCCGTGAGCTTGCGACTGCTTGTCAGCTGTCTTCCAGGTTCCTGGTGTCCCAGCAACCACTTACAGCATTCGATGTTTCCTCTACTCATGATTGGCCACACTTCAGGACCCACAACAAGGATCAGCTCATTTACAGTTTGTGCTTGGTTCCAATCTTCTGGCTCAGCAGGCAGCTCGTCACAACCTCTAATAAAGACCACGGTTTAGTGTCACACTTTCCGGCCTAATTTTTTTTCCGGGGTGAAGTTGTCCTCCGCGTTTGATGAACTGCTGCTCCGGCTTGCGGGTAAATTCTCCAACGGCCTCTGAAGATTCTTTGAAATCTCGTCTCGGTGTGCTTTTTCCGACTTTGTTTGCCAGAAAACTTCTCTGGGGTTGAGATTGCAGAACTCTTCTGGCTGCAATCCTCACTTCAAGCAAGCATGCTGCTCTGCCCAATGAGTCTCTTCTTCCTCTCTGTTCCTTGGAGAGTATCCTCATCTAGACGACACAGATCGTCATCCTTCGGTCTCTTTGAGTTGCGCTACTTCAGTAGTGCTTCCCACGACTTGCAGTTGAGAGAGTTTAGCACACTCCCTTCTTGGAACCTAACCCATCACTCTCCATCGATGGGAGGGGTAAAGGACAAGGACAAGTGTCAATCTTGGCGCTTTATACCGCACTTGCCACTTGGAACTTGTTGTTTCACATAAGTACACTGTTTTCAGTTTCCTAATGCCTTCATCCGCTCCTTTGAGCTTTGAAGGGCCCGTGTATGCGATTGGCAGTCTTCATTGGCTCTCCAGTTCTTGTAAGCGTTCACGAACATTTTTCCCTCGAACGTTTTTTTTTTGCACCACGACCACTACTATTACTATTTTCTACTACTACTGGGCTGACATGGAGTGTGCCTAAGGAATGAGGTCACCTCTTCTGCTTCCTACTTCCTCCCTTTCGTCCCTTTTATGGAATTCTTAAACCTGTTGTGTGTAGATGAATTTTAATATTGAATATTCAATTGCAAACCATTTAGAAAGAAGATATTTTTATTTTTTAATCGTCACAAGCACTGTAAGTAACTTTGAATACCTATTAACATTATTTATCAAATAATTCTTAAGGTGTTTGCCTCGACATTACATCATGAAAGTTAACCTTTCTCTTCTAGTTGGTGAGTGCTGGTGAAGACGTTCTCGTCTTCTACAACGAGAGGTCATCTTTTAACCTCTTCATCGACATGATGAAAGCCGATCGCAGTAGGATGGATTTCGACGACAGCAGTGCCCTAAGGTAAGGCAGTGAACCAATATTAGTGAAGCTTTGCAATGTCAGGCATTAGATTGCCTTACGTCACGAGGTTTCTCCTCTTTTACAGTTTTGCCTGATACTTGAGAATTTGACAGGTTTGATATGAAGTAGCTTTGAATTTTGAAATCAAATTTAAAATCTGTTACCATGTATTTTATTTGTAAAGTATTATATTGGAAAAAATTATCATTATTTTTTTTCTATAAAATTAAATCATATATTGTATACAACTGTGCATGGTATGAAATTACTTTCAATCAGTCCATCTCTGCCAGGAATTCTTATTTCGATGAAGTAAAGGATGAAGGAACAGTATCACACGGGAAAGATTGTTAAGTGTACGTAAATTAGGGAATTTTTGTAGAGACTTTTCTGACTTGCACCTGAAACCTACTACTCTGTTACAAAGTGTTACACTACGTACCTGTATTTTATTAACAACTTTGCCTATCGTTCTTGACCCTCAATAGCATCCATTCACTGTTGATAAACTCTAACTGTCTTTTTGCTTTTATTTTTGATTTACCAATTTAGATTTTGTTTTGTGTTTGTATGCTGTTGAAGTTTGCTTGTTGAATCTAAAAGGATATTTTTATTGCAAGGATTTTAAAAAGGGAGATAGACTCGTGTTTGATATGACCATTAGAATGCAGTGGTATTTATACTAAAATTTACTTCATATTGATGACTAGGTCTTGAGTGATTTTATTAGTTTAGTTGAGCCTTTGATGAATTTAATTTATTCTTGAATTTCGTGAGGAATTGGGAGATTTTTTGTTGTTGCAGTAATGTTTGAATACCCCAGATTATTTTTTTTTAATCAGGCAGATATGTTTGGTGTGTTTGTAATTTTAAAGTTTTTCACTAGTACCCCGTTTGGTCCCTTCAGTTTATATATTTAAAGGATTTAACTCTTGCATTAACCTTGTTTGTTTCTGGAAGAATCTGGTAAGTTTTCAGGTGGTAATTTTTATACATTTTAAAGAACAAATTCATATTTGTATATCTTACAAGTTGTTGTTTTGTGAAAGTGATTCAACACGAAAGTAAATTTCCCCCCCCCCCCCCCACCAGAACCCTTTCCCGATATTTTCTATTGTATGTCAATGCAAGAAGTCCATGTCATGTCATCTCAAACATAAGGACCTTCTATATCTTCTGTGTATGTTTCCATCTTTTAAAGATATCTATTAGTATCATATACATAACTCATCTTTCACTAGGGGGTTTTCAAGTGAAGTGTGATCACAGTTTCTTAAATGTACAATCAATTGTTATTGTTTGCAAGGGTTTGGTAAAAGTCATACCGTTAATGTGGATCTGGAAATATGCCCTGTTTGCCTTAGGAACGCTTAGTACAATAGATGCTATAAAGGGTAAAACTAACCTAATAAATCATTATTTTACCATTGTAACGGGCAAAAAGAGCTGTAAAATAGATTAGAATTTGCATCTTTTTACTGTATTGGCCTCACAGGCTATTAATCAGATCGGCAGAAGTTAAAGCTGTGAGTGGTAAGGGATGACTGTATATATTTTTAAAATTGAAGTGATGGTAATGATCAATTTGGTTTCATTCAAACATTCGTTGCTATAAACCTTTTATCTTTTAGTGAAATACTTCTTTGCATTTCTTCTATTACATCATCTGTGTAGCATAGTAGGGGGAGTTAATATCAGTTATATATATATGATAATATAGTAATAGTTGCAGGTAGAATTAATTTGATAGTTCAGAATTTATGTCCGTTATCAAAAGGATGAAATATTTTGTTTTTATTTCATCCTGGTTATTAAAAGGGAGACAGGTTTTAGACAGTCTTGCATCCTAATAAGTTGAGTTTCATGTTTTATGGGTCTCAATGTTTTGTTTGAATTAAAACTTCTAATGGAAAGGAAATACTTCCTCTAATGTAGTTCCCATCATTTTTAGGAAGGAAATCCCTGAATGCGAAAAAATTCATCCACTAGGTAATTTAATATTCATTTTGAAATGGGGAAAGAAAGACCAAAGAAAGTTAGGTGTCGTAATCATGCCCGTAATAATGTTACAAGCTGCCTTTCAGGTATCACATAGAGCTGGTGAAACTTCTGGCCTGTTGCACTGAGGGAAAGAATGCATCGACCGAAATCAAATGTCACAGCCTGTTGCCTCTGGATGATATTGTAGTTATGGTTGAACACGAGGATTGTATCCCGGAGGTAATGCCAACTGATTGGGAAACCATTACTTAAGTGTGCATGTAGTGGATCAGTGGGTTCTTTGCATTTTATGGGGGAAGCATATCGGCTCCTCCAGGGAGACAGATTCTTTACGAGATATAATCATTCTGTTGGTTATGTTGTGGTATGTAAAATGAATAACTGGTTGTTTTGATGTGCTGTAAAATGAGTAAACATCTTTAGGCAGTTCAGCACTAGTAGTAGAGGTGCTATTCAGTTAGCCTTTGTTATTGTCCTTAGGCAGCTCAGTGTTCACGGTAAACCTGCTAATTAAGCTTTTTTGCTTCTTGTATTTATCAGTGTTGGTGCTAAAGGTACATAGTCTTTTTCTTATGGCAATACAAGTCTAGTAGTAGGATTTAGCTTTGCTTTAGGAGTTGATTAGTAAGAGTTGAATTGAGGATGATGTTCTTTATTGAAGGAACTTTTCCAGTTTTTGTTTATTTTTTAACCATTGGTCAAAAGGATTGGATGACAGGTTTGGTATCTTTTTTTTTTTTTCTATAAAAATAGATGTTATCGCATAAAGAAGATTAGGTGCAGTACCAAATTAGGCAATTTTCATGTAGTACAAAAGTAATAGTAAGCTTCCTTTTGTTTAGTATCATTTTCGTTAAACCAAATAGTGGTCAGTGATTTAGCTATGTCTCATTCTTCCTTGTTATCAGGGTGATTAGTGACATTAGTTTCTTGGTAATAAATAGTATTTTCTTCTTTGCTGTTGCTTTGACTTCTAAACATTCTGTGTTTGGTGTAGCCATTGTGTTATGTAGACTGTGTTTTGAATGTATTGTTTGCCATTAAACAAACTTTTTTTTTTTTTACTTTTTTTGCTAAGTAAAGAATCTGTCTTCTGAACATTAACAAAAGTCTTTGAAGTTTACAGGTCCCTGGAGACAGTCAGCCGTAAGAGACGCAAGCGTTTCCCTCAACTTAGCCGCCATAGAATGAAACATTTGCGGTTGTATCTTAGATAGATAATGCTTGAATAATTTCATTTCCTTAGGTACCACATAGAACTTGTAAATCTCCTGGCGGAATTGACCGAGGGGAAGAATGTGTACACGGAGATCAAGTGTCACAGTTTAATCACATTGGATGACATTGATTCTATTGTGACACACCCAGATTGTATCATCGAGGTATTGTAACAAAGAGCAGCTGCCTCCGTGCAGCTTCCCTATACGCGCCTGTATAAGTGTTTAGTCGTATTTGTGTTTAGCGAGTACTGTATTCCTGTTTCATTCACTCATTGTTTTCATCTTCAAAGTTTTGTGCAATGAGTTTCATGCATCAATGAAAGGCTTCAGCAGCAAGCATGGTATTCGCATTCCCCCTTGTCTTACCTTCAATCATTTACGAAGATCGCAACTGCCAATATTTGCGGAAATTTTAAATGTTTATCAAAGTTACCATAATTTTTTTTCCAAAATCATTACCTTTCTCTGTCACTAAGTGAATTTATGTTAACTTGCTTCATGCCGTTACTGTACTCTCCTGCTTATGCCATCTCATGACCGAGGAGAATCGTCATCTGATGAACTGTTCTGTCACATGGAGCCAAAGAATCCTCAAGATGTTTTTTGAAATTCAAGTGTTGCTTCGTCATTTAGATGAGGATCAATTGGCTTCTGCTTATTTATGAGATTTACCTGAAACAGTCATGGTTTAGATTCCATGTCTCTGCTCATTTTTATTTTTATTTCTACATGAACTAAAATTTGACACCATTAGACCTTTGGAATGTCTTGTATTATATGCATGATTTATTTATCGATATCTGATGTATTCTGTGTTTGCCCATTTTTAGTTGTTCTCTAAAAGTGACTAAGGATTAAAGAGAACCTTGCTGTATATGTGTACAAAATTGTTTATTGTAGTTTTAGCTCTGATAAAAATCCTCACCACACACGGCCATTGCCGTTTTCTCTGCCTTTATAGCTGTCGTGAGCAGATCTACCTTTTGTAGAGAGGACATTTATTAAGGAATAGGAAGGAGGTTAGGTTGTTTCTGTAAATTGTGAGTCACTTTTGATGATTTATAATGATGAAGCATAACTAGTGCCAAAGGTGTTTAATTGGAATCTTTACAAAGAGGATAGATTTATATTAGATGGTTAGATTATTTTGACCAATAACTTTTTATGCTGATTATCCATCCTTTGGTTGTAAAACTCAACACAGTGATAGATGTATGTTTTGATGTTTTTTTAACTTTTTATTTTATGCATGTATCATTACAGTGTTTTGCATTCTATACTGTGCTATTTGAATGATAAAATAACTTGCGTAGAAGGAACGTGCGTCCCATTCACTGTTGCATGTCTGCTTGCAGGTAAAGGAAGCATACATCAACTTCCTGAACCACTGCTACATTGACACGGAAGTTGAAATGAAGGAGATCTACAATTCACATCACATCTGGAGCCTTTTCGAAAAGTCCTTCCTGGTCGATATGGCTCGTGTTGCAACCGCTCCACCTGATAGGAAGCATGCTGACAAGTAAGGTTCCACGTTGTTTGATGCTTTAACTTTGTATCGATTGGTGGGTGATTATCAAGACTTCTAGGTTTATGTCCAATCTTCACAATTCCTAAAAACTGATCCTGAACTGAGGGTTGGTTACCTTGATGTGTTATCTCCAATTATTTTTATAGAAATTTTGTTTCTTCAGAAGCTTTCGTGAGACACCTGTAGCTATGGAAATCTGTGCATTATTAGCAGTACTTTGATGTACACTCAGGAAACGGTGTTAGCAAAAAGCTAATAATTGAAATGCAAATGCTCTTTTGGTCTCATGAGTATTTGGCAATGATAAGTTAATTGGGACTATTGTGCTTATTTTTTTTGAGATATTCATTATCGTCTTGTACAGTTGTCTACCAAACAGTTTATTGCTGGTGAAAAAAAAAAATCCCATCGGTACTAGTTCTGCTTGTATTATTATTTGGTCACATTAAAAGGTATGTGGATATGCACAATCGCAGATATGTGAGGGATAACTTTATAGAAATAATCGCAGGTGTGTAAGTTTAGAAATGATTAATCAACTTTAATATATTTAACTATTTTATTTTTCAGGGCCCTCGAAAGCTACGTCATCAACTCCTTGATGAATATCATCACTACGTTCTTCAAGAGTCCTTTCTCAGATCAAAGCCAAACCATCCAGGTGAGTTTTCGACTAAATTTGTATTAGCCCGGTGTGTACAGATTGAATTTTTGAAAATCCCTCTTGTCATGAGCCATAGAGCGGCTAATGTTTTCAATTATAGTAATTATGATTGTGTTTTTATGGTTATACATCATGTCTGATACAATGACAAAACTCTACAGTATTTTTATATTTAGTCTTGTGTCTTTCAGGGAAGATAATTCATAAATAGTTTGTTTATTGTTTATTGTTTATCAACATATTTATTGGTTATTAAGCATAATAGGTTTAGATGTAATTTTTGAAATTATATTCTTTAGAAACTTTTATTGAAATAAGATTCTTTATCTATCTGTATTGATTACTGTATTCATTGGTTATAATTCTTGATTTTAGATCCATAGTGTTTATCCACATAGATATGACTTCCATTTTTCCCTAGTTTAACTTAGCGCAGAATAAATCAAATCTTGTAAATCACTGTGCTTCGTGAAGCTCTTGCGCTCGAAGACTTTAATTCAGTTCTGTAATCGCATTTACAATCCATTAGATTGTGTATTTGTTCCATGCCAAGGCGCTAATAGAACCATTAGAGAGGACTTGACTGTGATGTTTATAAAAAATTAATACTGTATTAAACAGGTGGTGGGTTATCTCTGTAGAGATTGCTGAAGATTTTTCCATGAACCTTTGGCCCAGTCCACAATGCTTCCTCCTTTTATTTTTCATTCATTCTTATGGGTATTTCCCATCTTTCTGTTCAGCTTCTTAGATTTTGTCCTGCTCTAAATGAAATTTTACCACTTTAAAGAGAAACCTTTGGATCAGACTTCACAGAGTCGAGTACTATTGAGTAATTTAAAAAAAAAAAAATGTTTGCATATAATTATATTCTTACAATTATAAAAAATGTATAATTGTATTTGTAGAATATTCCCAAATGCTTCTTGCTTTTTATATTTTATTTTTTATTAGATGCTGGATGATTATTTTTTATTATGATTTTGTATGGCATGCTAGAAGTCAAGAGTATACTGCAATATATATGAAGGTTTTGCCTCATACTGTACAGCCCATTCTCCTATTACTTGAGAGTATGGACAAGAGTATGTCTAGTATGTTAGGAATAACACTCCGTATGGAAATATACGTAAAGTACAGCAGATAGTCGAAAGAATGTCAATTCTTACCCCTTACCCTTTACTTGTCCGGTAACGATTAACACGGGTGGGTAAAATGTGGCATTAATTTTCAACTGAACAAGAATACAGTTTGACCATAAAAGAAAACTTTTTCTTGTATAACCCAATATAGTAAATGGTGGGCTACCCTCAAATCTGCACTTTTTGATGTAGACTTAACAGTTTCTCCTTTACTTAAACCAGGGGTGTCTGTCAATTGCTGTCTAAAGGAAAAGGCAACCTTTATGGCTGATGTGTTTGACAGCAAACAGAGTAATGAGAAACTATCTTAACTCATTCTTGTTACCGTGAAGATAGACTAACTAGTTTAGCTTTTGGTCCTGTGAATTTTAAAAAAATTTACTGGATTTTGATGCTTAAAGAGGGACAGACCTAAATGATATTGTTAGTTTTTTTTTTAAAATAAAGGCAGCTTACATCTTAGTTCTTAAGTTGTCTTTTATTTTATCTAGTTAACAAGAAGAGGTTCTTCTTGCACTTGTTGGAAAATTTGTAATATTTCTCCATTATGTACTTGTGTTTATGGTAGCTCTAACCCTGTTGATTACTGTCCAATTTCCACAAGTCTCATATCTAAAGTTGTATACATATTCTGGGAAAACATATATTTATTTATATAGATATGCTGGAGGTAATCCTCTGTTCTCTTGTTTACATTTGGCCATTCAAAAAGGTCTTTGAGCGTGTGGGGCCCTTTTTATATTTTCCAGTGGTGTAAAGAAATCCCTGGATTATGGTCTGGAAGTTGTATGATTGGCCTTGCTTTTTAAGTCTGTGCCAAATTACCCCGGAACCTTTGGGTTCCTTTCCGGTCCCCATCTTTGAGATTGGAAACTTAAGCTATCAAATTTTTGTCCACCAACACTTTAGTGTCTTGGTCTGTTGATAGAATGCTGAGTTTTTTACCAAATAAGATAATTTCTTCGTTTCCCTGGAAGTTGTTACAAAAAGCCATTATTTTTAACATTAGCTTTGGAGGCAAGAGTCTGTGAGCTCACAGCATTTCGGAAAGATCAGTACTGTAGTTTATCTTCATCCATCCTGTTCATCTTGTAATTCTAATTCCGGGTCTACTGTTTGGGCAAAAACAAAATATTTTATCAGAGAGGAGACCCCTCTTTATATTACATCCTTAAGGCATGGGGAATGTAACTTCTATCCAGTGTCTACCTTGCAGTTATAACCGCAGACATCCACAGGCTTGGAAGGTAGTCTGTTTCAAGCCCCTTTCAACAGGGCCTATATATATTCTATAGAAAGAAAACTGATCCCTGAACACTCACAATATGAGAGAAAAGGGCCTTTTTGCTCTCTTGCATATATACAATTTCAGGACATCTAGAGCCTTTTAAGTTGCTTTGGGCATAAGGTATTTATAAGACACTACCTGAAATATTTCCAAACGGTACAACGTGCGTGTGGGGTACTTAACTTATTTGTGACTCCTACGAGAGAAAATCGGATAGAAGATGGGAACATCAACCAATTCCCTCAACAGAAGTATGATAACAGGAATCTGTCTAACTTCTCCAAAGTATTCCTTCATGAAATGATAGTCAGATTTGTTAATTTTCTTCTCACCTATACACGCATGATAGAGTTATCTGCCTGGTTGTAGACGATTGTCCTTGATGGTACATGAGTCTACTGTACTTGGTTATTCATCTTCTTTGCCTTCAGCTTTTCCCATTTCTATATGGGGTTGCTGTTTCTAGTAAGCCTTCTCCATTTTTCGCTGTCCTGTACATCTTGTTCTCTTAGACCCTTTTCCTTCATGTCATCCAATAATTTATCTTTCCACCTGAACTTTGGCCTTCCCATCCTTCTTCTGCTCTCCACTTCCATGTTCATAACCCTTGTACATACGAGTTCATCTTCTCTTCTCATGACATGACCAAACCATTTCAGTCTTATTTCATGGGCTTTCTTTGAAAACTCTAATACTTTACCTGTCCCCCTGATTAATTCATTCTGGATCTTATCTTTTTTTTTTTTTTTTTTTGCGACACCACACATCCACCTCAGCATTCTCATCTCGGCTATTTCCATTTTTCTTTCCTGCTCTTTCTTTATTGGCCAAGTCTCTGCCCCATAGAGTATGGCTGGTCTAACAACACTTATTTAAAACTTTCCTTTAACCTTTGCACTGGTCTTCCTATCACAAAGTATCCTTTATGACTTTCTCAAATTCATCCATGCAAACTGAATTCTTTGACTGGCCTCTGCATCAAGGTTTCCATTTTCACTCTTAACAGAACCAAGATATTTGAAGGAGCTAACCCTCTTTATGGATTCTCACTGTTCCCTACTACTCTTCTCCACCTGTCCACATATATTCTGTACTCTGTTATTGCTCTGGTATATTCCCTTGAAGACCACACCACATTAACCCCACAAAAGTGATTTTGATGAAGGAAAACCTATTTTTGTGGAGGTGCTGTGTGGTCTCCAAGACCCTCCCTCCTTCCTAGGTAAGGAAGACACGTGATTCTCACTTTGAATACGGGAGATGGTGGCATGGCACAACTTAGTACACAAATAGCATTGGTTTTCTGTGATGACTTATCAATGATAGCCAGATGATTTCAGCTTTGGAGAGCTGTGCCGAGTTAAATAGAGCCTGAATTTGAGGGTCTCCCTTATGCACAAGAGTTTGTGTTTTGCACGTTGATACACTGGCCATAGAGCAGCTGGGAGACAATGTTTTTTGGTATTTTATTTCGTATTAGACTCCCTGTTGTACCCTTAAAAAGGAAAGTCCTAGAGACCACACATTTCCTCCTCAAAAAATAGGTTTTTCATATGTCAAAACTACTTACTTGGGAAATTCTGACCGATTATTTTCAAGTAATGTGTTATCTTACAGAGCATGTTGAAGGTCATTAAAAATTACTCTTGGTATCCTAAGAATTAGTAATATTTAAAATGGCTGCAACTTCTTATTCAGATTTGTTCAAAAATCATTCCTAAAAACCTTCGTTTTTCTAATGAAAATCTATGTACATTGCTGGCTTTTTTGTATTGTGAAGGTTTTGTCTTTATTGACACTAAGTGAAACATATAGATAAGTATTTTTTTTTTATTGAGTTATAAAATGCAAGAAACGTTAGGTATTTAAAATTTGAGATAGTCTTCCACAGAATAATACAGCATGATAGCTGTTTATTTTCATCCATATCTTGGCGATCTTAATTCCCACTTGGCTAGATACTATCACGAGGTAATTATTGTTGGTGTCCAGTGATCCCAGCGGTACGTATGTTGGTTTGTTTTAGGGGTAGAGATGGAATATTGTTTCATAAAGAAGACTGATATCTTTTTTTCACAGATTTAAATGAGCAGCCAAAAAGTGGAATGTAACGTAAGGAACAAGAAACTTTTAGCTTTTAGCTTTTTTTTTCTCAAAGTGGCTTCATAGTTCATTCGTACATTCCGTGATTTCTGTGGATACAGTAATTTCTGGTAAAAATCTTGTAAAAGCAAACTTTTAACATTAATTTTAAAATTATTTAATTCCTTATGTTATAATCTCACTAATAGCTATCAATATTTTGTAAAACCAATGTATGTTGTTTATATAAACCATTGCTGTAGCAACCTCTAAATGATTTGCGAATTTTACGCAAACTTTAATATCGTCTCGCAGTATTGACGTAAAATAAATTAACTTCAATGAACTTGATTCCTTTAACACTGTAATACATTGATCGCAGATCCTCACCTTCTTTTAGTTTTTTGTTAATAGCTCTAACATCAAATGAAAGTTTCTCTAACTATTTGATTGCGAGTACACCTTTTCCATTTGCCTAATTTGTGGTCGTCTTGAATTGTGGACACTCCATTCTATATCAACTTTCTGCTTTCTGGTGCGTTTCTGGTGTGCTGCCTCAGACAGAGGCTTTTAGGTAGTTATGAGCCTTAGTGTCTACCTTTCTGAAATTAAAGCTCTACTAGAAATATCTTGTCTAATGTCCTATTTTATTTTTTCTATCTCTTCTGGTCTAATTGACCTCTGCTTGTATGCTTAGAGAGTTTCATGTTTCTGGTAATTTTGAAAGTAATGCGTGATTTATCAAAAATAATTTTGGTTTATTGTGCTTTTTTTACCATCAATTAGTCTTTTTGCCATTGCTCTGTAGTGCTATGGTCTTCCACTGTCTTGGGGAGTTCTTTTGCATTAGGGTACACTCTGGCACAATATTCTATCTTATTTCTCTTCCTCTTGTTTTTTTTATTCTTTATAGTTTATGTATGAAAGATCTATTTTAATGTTACTTTTCTTAAAATATTTGAATTAATTGTTCATTACTTCTCTTGTAGTTTTTTGTTTTTATCCTTTCCTCACCTGGCTATTTTTTCCTGTTGAAGCCCTTGGGCTTATAACATCCTGCTTTTCCAACTAGGGTTGTAGCTCAGCTAGTAATTATAATAATAATAATACAGTATTGCTGTACTTTTGCATTACTGTACCGAGTTGAGCTACTATTGCATTTTACATTTTCATTTTCAGTTAATCAGTGTTTCCTATATTCAAGTACTTCTATCCATGATTAGCTGATAACAGGAACATCTTTTAGGCAGTGTATCCAAGTAGGAAATGTTTGGTCATCATTTCTGGCTCCTGACAATGTTAAGCTAAATTTTCTTGGCTTTGAAGGCTGGAGTTTGGCTTGGGAAAAAAATCCTTGTCCTCAGTCATATATAATCTCATATCTTAACCTTCCCTCACAATAGAGATGGTGAAAGTTAAATATTCATGGGAATTTGCAGGTAAAGGCGGCTATTTCTGGCCCTTTTCATAGAGGTAGGATTAAAAGATTCTTCTTCAGCACTAGGCAACTTAGGTGAATCTGCTTCTTGCCTTAATAACTAATACTGGTTCATTAGAATTTTCCTTCATGGCCAGATAGTTATTAGATCAAGAAAGTTGCTAATAGCAGACTCCATATGGCTGATGCTTTGTTTTGTCCTGTCAGATGTCTTGTTTTTTACTTATGACATCACTCGGGAATTCTAAAGAAGTTAATTTTCTTTCTTTTTCGAACTTTGATGGCGCTTGTTATCCGTGTTTAGAGCGAATCGACTTGCGTACGAAGCAGAGAACTTTCAGCAGTGCGATCACCAAATCTGTTAGGAATCACATTTTCACTCTTTCAAGATTAGGATCTCACAGAAGAAAGATTAATTCTGAGGTAGTTTCTTCTTCAAGCTAAATCACTTACGGTATCAATTATTTTAGTGCCCTGTGTTCTTCACTCGCTTTCCAGGAGATCTTTCTGTCTTTGTAGATTACCATAGAATAGGGTCAGTCTTACGACTTTTAGTTGAGAAAGCATACCCCGGGGGGTGTAGCACATGCCTGACTAGAACTCTGATATTGGTTCTTTTGAACAAGGGGATATGGATGACCTATTCCACCTTCAGGTAAATAGAACTTTGTTCTTTCTCTATTGTATTTAAGAGCGGTAAATACTAGACAACATAACCCTTCCCTGGTTTCATTAATTTCCCTATATAGTTTTCCTGTTTTACTAAATGCACATACTTTCAGCTTAATAGCTATAACTGCTTGCCCTTTAGAACATTGGGTTCCTTGCTAGTCTGAAGCCTACTGCGGATTTTAAGATCCCTGAAGCATTTAATCATAAATTATGGTTAGGCAAATGAAATTGATGAAATTGTAATCAAAATAATTTTATTTCTTTTTAACAAAATAGATTTTTCGAAAATTCACTTACTGTTCACAATCACATCCAGCCTGCACACTTTGATCTTCTACAACCCTAAATCATACATGATGATATTTTCCTAGAACCTAGTTGTCAAGCAGCTGCAGGTTATTTTCTCCTAATTGTTATTTGTGAAAGGCGTGTGTAGGATCCTTGACGACCAAAAGTTTGGCGAATATTTTCAATAGGGTCCTATTTAAAATAGATATTGTACTTCAGAATACAGCAATCCCTTCAGCACCCACATTGATAGGTCCAAGACTGGTAAGGAGTTGGCTGTAATGCTTACACGGTCAAATAACTTAGGTAGCCTAGATTGGGTTTGGTTATCCCTAAACTCTGCTTAACAATCTCAAGCCTTTGCAAGTATACATCATGATAATATTAACTCATACAAATAAATAGATAGGAATTACTATATTTAAGATAGAAACAAAACAAGATAGTTGTACGAAGAAAAATAGTCTACAGTAAAGTACTTGAGAGCTGTTTAGACACGGTAGACTATCAATATCAAATAAATCATTGCAAGAATTTTAAAGTACTCTACTGTATTGAGATCTATGCCAGGTCTGCTATTAGCACTTTCCATTCTCGGTACGATTAATGGGAAATGCAGATATTTTGAAGACCAAGGGTGTTTTAAAGACCGTAAATAGAATTTTCAATAGTTAACAGCAATTTTTCTTTTGATTTTTAAAGATCCATCTTAAATCAAAACATTTTGAAGAGGAAAAACTTTAAAAATAAATTTTGAAAACCTTAAAACAAAGAATTTACATGAAATTACTGTAGTAACACATTACAAATTTTAACTAAATTCTTGTTGCTTCTTGTTAATACCATATGATGGCTGTATGTGTTGATGCATTTTGCAGATGAAACGTACAAATGTAGTACACTTCTTGTACAGTTCTTGGTGCTCTGAATTATATATGTGTATTTGTATTCAATTGTTCTCAGGGTTGTAGATATAAGGAATGTTACACTTGAACGTATGACCACGCGAGACAGTGTCCCGTGTACACACTTTCTGCATCTTTTAAAATGAAGAACTTCAATATTGTAACCCTTTTTTTAAATACTGACAAAATATCAAAGTTGTGCATGGCATAAGGTGAGGTCAGCCAGCACAGGCAAGAGGCAGTTTTTAATATTCACTGCCCATACTGTGTTATTGTCATGCAGCCTTTCAGGTTGTATAAAGAGTATAGCAGACAGCTTTTAATTACGTCTTTCTTTCTGCATTTTTTAAAAAAAATTATATGAAAAATGAATGATGCTTCATTTTTTAAAGTTATTGATACTTGGAGCATGAGGTTGTGCCTTTGTTTTTTTTTTCTTTTTGGTAATATTTTTGTATCATATGTTTCTTTTTTTATCTTAAAAAAAGTATTAGCTTTGATCGGAGAATTTTTTTAATCACTTTGGCAAGGAACAATTTTACAGTTCAGCTTGAAATTTATGATATTTATTTCCATCATGGCATTGTGTGTATGCTCGCACCAAGAGATTATTCCTTTAGCTTTGAAATTGTACATTGTTTATTTTTATTACAGAATTTAGTGCACTCATGCTAAAAGCTGCATGATTCAAGCACAGGTTATTATTTATAAGATATAATTAAATCTTTCCCTTTTTTTTACTCAGAGTTTGTGCTATACTTTATTAGAATTTTGTACAGTACAGAATCTTGTTTCTGAAATGGTCAGTGGATGTCCGTCATCCATTGGTAACTGAGTAAAACTGTGATTAACCCTTTTACCCCCAAAGGACGTACTGGTACGTTTCACAAAGCTCATCCCTTTACCCCCATGGACGTACCGCGTCCTTGCAAAAAACTTTTATTTACATTTTTTTGTATGTTTTTGATAATTTTTTTGAGAAACTTCAGTCATTTTCCAAGAGAATGAGACCAACCTGATCTTTCTATGATGAAAATTAAGGCTGTTAGAGCAATTTAAAAAAAGTATACTGCAAAATGTGCTTGAAAAAAATAACCCCTGGGGGTTAAGGGTTGGAAAGTTCCAAATAGCCTGGGGGTAAAAGGGTTAAAAGATGAAAATGAAAGCATTTGTCAAATTCACAAAATACACACTATGATTCTCTGTACTTTTCAAAGGCGTGAGATCTGCCCATGATTAGCAATGGTGCTACATCTCCCATTGTACACACAAGTCTCAGATCCAAGGCTTTTCAAAATATGGTGAAATGTAAGATGATCACCAATCCATTATTATGAATCATCTGGGAGATGTAAGGATTCCCAAAGGAAACCTGTGCAATAGATGCGTTTACCATATATTCGCGGGTGACCAATAAGAACTTTAGTAGGTGCATCTTTAGAAGAATAAAATGTAAACAAAGTAAATTACTCTCCTTAGAGAGTAGTACTGTACTGTTAATAGCTTGCTATTTAAAGGGCGTAAGAGCTTAAGTTGTAGTCTGTGCCCAATTGGTCCCTGTTGAAATACACTTTTGCCATTTACTTTTCATTCACCTATATTTCATCTCTTCTTATTTGGCTGTTCGGATGTCAACAACCAAATCATAGTCTTATTTTCAACCCTTAGTTAAAGGGAAATTTTTACAGGATTCTGATACATTGCTAAGTTAAATTGCTTTACAGAATATTAGATTAACCCATCCCATGGACGCTCTAATAACAAGGTGGTTATGAATAACATTTAAAGTCTAGATAGAGGTGAGTTACTGAGGCTGGACAAGGTTAAATTACCCCAAAATTGTGTCTTTGTGCACCAAGTTAATACTAATGCCTAGAATGCAAAGAAATTACACAGTTCCGTCGAGCAAAACGCTGAGAAGCCGATCGTTGATCCATACTATAGCCTCTTGAGCGTCCAGAAATACTGTCTCATGCTTGAAAGCATAAGGATAAGTGAATTGCAGTACACAGGGCTTATTGTAATCATATTGTAATCATAACCATTTCCCAAGTTATCAAGTGTAATCCCTTTTTGTTTATGACAAACACAACCTGAATCAAGAAAACATATACAGAATCCTTTCTATTGTTTTGTCTGTGAAAGCCTTTTGTTACACAATTGTCCAAAGTGATGTTTTGTGGGTAAATGTTTGATATACAATTTGTTTTGCTACCTATTTGTAATATATTTTTTCATATTTTGATAGGATTTGATTTTACAAGAACTCTTTGATTAATCCCAGTTTTTTGCTTATTCAATCTTGGATAGCCTTATGTCTTGTCTTGCTTCAAGTGTAAGGCCATCTGAGGTATTTTTTTTTTTTAATGTACAGAACATGAAATGTTTTTTTTACTCTCAAAGGACTATTCTTTATCCGTACAGTATTTATTGAAATACAACGATGACTGTATTAGTCCCGTTCCTGTAGATGAACTGTAGCCTGTGAGATTTGCACTTTTTAATTTGTTTTGAAAATATTTTGCTCTTTTTTTTTATAATTTGAAGGTGACGGTGCTTATGATGATTCACCCACAAGTGATAATAGATTTGGAGTCTGACGGTGCTGATGTGTTCCTATGTTCTGTTAGCATTTGCTTTTCTCATTGATCGTACGAATCTAAGGAGTACTGAACTTCCGACTGCATACATCCAGTTCTTTATTTTTGTCCCAGTTCACTGCAGTTTTTTTTTTCTGAAATAAAATCACCTTGTGTAGTCCAGTAAATGTAGTGTCAAAAGTTTTCTGCTACCGTTTTGAAATCAGATTTAACCCATTTTTGCACTTTTAAAAGTTAAAGCAATTTAGATTTCTATGTAAAAAAATAGTTTGTTTTCCCTATGGAATCACAACTTCAAGAATGCAAACAGTGAGATGCTTAATATTCATATTATGCTAAATAAAATAGAATTGTTCTTGAATTGGAGAAAATTCATTTAATTTTACATAGATATCTTAAAAGCATTAAAAAAAAAACCACATGTTGGTTCCAGTGTGCTGATTTTGTAGTTTGGTCCAATCACCATTTTTATAGTATGCATGCACTCTTTACCTTGCTTGCAGAAATACCTGGAAGAGGCACGGGACTTCTGGGGCCAGCCTTATGTTCAGCAGTACAGTTCAGAAGTATGCATGCACAGATCTCGTCAGTTTTACGTGTTCGCTGGTTCTGTTCTTCACGCTTCTATTTTTGTCTGCTTCTTGTGTGAATTGTTTGTGTTGACCTGTTTGTAGCATTATGCTCGGAGAGTAATCTGCACTTTCCTCTCTTAGGTATTTGATTGCTTTTTAGTTGGTTTGTTTTTATCTGCTGCCAGTTTAGCCGCCTTGCGAGGACCTGTGAGCTAACAGTGGATTGAAATTTCAAGTATATTTTCTCCTTTTTTTATGATAGATAATTGGGTTAAAAGAGGTAAAGGAAATTGAGACCATTTTGTAATGATTTTTAATTATAAAAAAAGGCTTCATGTTTTCATATACTGCATGGGACAATAGGTCGTTTAACGTAATAATCGAAAATTTGATGATATAATGTAGAGTACTTGTAGAAACCCAGTTTTTGAAAGACTTGAAATAGCACCAAATATTTTTCATTAAGCTTCACGTAAAAAAATTACTTCAGAAATAATTTACCTCCTTGGTACTGTATAAAAACTTGGATTATCTACTACTGTATTACTGTTGTACAGTAATTAGTGTCATTTGGTATGCCACTAGAATTATGGCATCTATTTCTCTTAAAGTACATTGAACAAAGTACTATTTTTTAGCCTTTTTCAAATCTTATATATAGATTATTCAGTTCAGTCTTTAATCTGGGAATTTCAAACTGAAAATTTCCACGATATTGAAGGAAGATTGTATAATGAAATTTTGAATCATTGTTACGGTATGTGGGTGGGTAGATACTATTATGCTATGCTGGAAATGGTACAGAGTGAATTCTCTACTCGGAAGTATGGTGTTGGGTTGGAGTTATATCCTACCTTTCAATGTCTAGGCCTTCTGTTCCCTGTATTGTGTGGGCACTGATGTATTATCTTATTATCTTGTTGACTATGGAATCTCCTGCAAGGCTTATTGTTTCCTCCCCCTTTTTTATCAGATAACCAAGCACCAGTCATTAATGTTTCGGTCTGTCGTCCCCCAATTTGTATTTCTTTTCCCCGTTAATCCTCGATTGACGTCATACCTGAATCATTAACAATTTAATCTCATTACTCAAGGAAACTTTTGTATGGAAAACCACAGGCTTTTTTGAGACAGAAAAAAACTTTTTATACTTTTTATGGGTGTTCTTTTTAAGCCCCTTTTATTTCTTTATGTACCTGAAAAGGTATTTTGTGTGACTTTAAACATTGAAGATGACTTTTATCCAACATTCCAGTGGTTTGTTACACATATTATTGTTACACATTTTATAAAACTTTAGTCTTTTCTGCTTGGTTAAATTCTCCACCTGCATTTTCACAACTCTCGTTACTTCTACCAGGCGAGGAAAACCGCCGAGTGCACCCGACTATACATTTTTGGATGTCATTATATGGGTTTTTGGATTTTTTATAATTGACCTAAAATTGCCAAATTATGGACATTCTTGGCAGGAATCTTTTTATTAGTGGTTTAGAAGTGAGTGTATTTCATTAACCCCCACGAATAACTTCCCGGACGATTATTTTGTAAACATTAATTGATCTGTTCGTTGTTAAGGTGTATAAAAGTGTTATAATTCTCATAGCAGGAGTTATGTAATACTTACTCCTGATGACTGTAATGGCATTCCAGGTATTAATCAGTTCCTGTAGCTTCTAAGAGTGTTTTGCTATTAGTAATTTTTACTTTCTCTTGGTAAGGGAGGAAGAATGAACTTTATGTGGAAGGAATAGATAGCAATTTGAATGAATATTTTCACTTAATATTTTTGTCATGGTTGTTAATGATTAATTTTTAATTAGTTGGCTGAGCTGATAAAAATAAAGGACCCCTGGTCATTAAATTTATAAATGTTTTTTAAATGTATGTCACTTAAAATGTCAGAATTTAATTATATTCTTCTAGGGAAGATAGATCCTTAATATCTGAATTTAATTCGGTGGTAATAGTGTATCATTGACAGAGCATTTTAATGAATTCCGGCTATTGATACCATAAAACAAATTGATTAGTTCCGTTTAGGTTTTGGTATTTTGACATACATAGATGCTAGGATTATTCATTTGAAGAGGTAGCACCGTTTAGGTCGTTTCAATAATTTTGTTGTAGACCAGTCGTACAACTTCCATGGAGGACTTTTAGAGAGTTGGATCATCTATTCATTTTCCTGCTCTTTTGCTCAGCTTTGCCGCTATTTTATGCTAAACGCGTAGATGGTCTCTCATTCTCTGTTCTTAAATGGGCCATCATACTTTCAAGTTCTCTTTGCATAGCCCTTATGCATCTTAAAGAAATTCCTCTTTTGAGCAAGATGTTCCACTTTTCTGAGTAGTCAAATATTTAGCTAGTTATTATGCAGACAGCCTCACAATGTCACCAGTGCAATTTTTTTGATATTGAAAGCCACAAGAGAGCTATTTTTGACATGCTTTAGATATCCTGAGCATAGCTATGGTTACTTTTTCGACATATATTTTGAAAGGAAATATAGCACAGGATTTGAAAGTGGTCGATAGTGACGACAAGGTCTATCAAAGATGTATAATTTGTATGATAATTTTAGAATGACAGAGGTAGATAGTGTTAATTCAGATGTTGCCAAATTAGTGAAAGAATCTTATATATAGAGAATGGAAAAAAAATATTAGAATGAATACAGGGAAGGTTTCTTTGATGGTTTAAAGGCAATAGATAAAATGTAAATGTAATCATTTGAAGCAGTTCATAGTATGTGCAAAATTGTAGATGCTATTTTTATCAAGCTTTGTTTAATACAATGGCTAGATTGCTTGTAAGAAGTTATATAGCATTGTATTTTGAATATTCAAATTATGCAAGTGGTAGGTGTATTAGACACGGACAACTAATTTGCATCGACTTAGTTTTGTAAAAGGTACTCCTAACATAGCATAGTCTTCCAGACTGTGTGTGTCCCACTAAATCGTATTGGATGAGTGTGAAAGAGAGTAACGTTTCGTCTAGTGCAACCGAAAAATCATGTGATGGTCTTCATTTTTAGCTTCACATAATTCATGATTATATATTGCACATGCTATTTATTATCATTGTCTGGGGTGTTTGATGGAGGGGAATCCTAAGGAGCAGACCTCTGCAGTGTCCTTGTGCTTAGTGCACTGAAAGCAATTTCAAATTACTTTTCATTCGTGCAGTTTACAGTTCCTCTGTTCCCATTTGTTAGTCCCTTGTTGTTGTCCAATTTTCTTTTATCGCCGTTCAACGCTTTTTTCTCATAAAAGTCGTTTCCTCTGATTTTATCCAGCTGCAGTTTCTATTAAATCAAGAAGGGTTTCAAGTTGTGCTAGAAATAGAATGAGTGAAAGGGTTCCATGCCCGCTAATTTGCTTCCAACGCCGAGCTTTGTAATTCTTACCACGCTTCTTTTATCCCAAATTCCTTCAACCTCTGCGTTAATAAAGGGTCTTTGCAGCCTCCCATTGACCCCTAGTTGGACTTTCCTTTCAAACTTCTACATTCTGTTCCCGCTTCCTATCTACCATCTAGCATTCCAATTTTTTTCAACTTTCAAATTACTTCATAATGCAACTCCTGAGTTTTCCTACCAGATGTGCGCAGGTGCTGAATGCTCTTTCTGGTGGTCTTAGCACCATAAATCATTACGTTAGAAGTAAAAGTCCTCAGGTCTTTTCCCTCTGCTATAGCATAGACGGCCGAAGAAATTTTTTTGTAGATTTATAATGTCCTTTTCAACAACCTTAGCTTTGCCCTTCTTCAGTCCTACTCTCTTATATACTAATGAATACTTTGGTATCACTGCCACTGTCTAGAAATGTGAATTGATTGTCTGGTTAAGTAATTTCTATACATTGATGGTAATGATGATAAAGATATTAACAGCAATAATAGAAAATAATTTCTTTTGGTAAATATTTTGCTTTGATTTTTGCTTTAATAACAGTAATCATAATAATCATTTGTTTTTTGTAAATGCTTTGCTTTGACTCTTGCTTTGATTCTTGCTTTGATATGCAGTACAGAATATAAATGATTAAAGATGGTTTATCCTTATTGGTTTACATTTCAAGAATACATTTGAACTCTTAACACCACTACAAATGTTCTTTTGCCTTCAGTTTTTCCTATTCTTATTCTTAGAAATGCTTTTAACTTAGGTCCCTTGCTTAGAGATACTTTTAACAGTTTTTTTTATTCTCGTCACTGCTGAAGTACGAAACAGTTGATTCTAAAGAGTTATGGATATTCTTGCCAGGAGTTGGAAAGAGGTTTGAAAGTTATTTTAAAACATGATGCTCTCGTCTCTAATTTTTGTGTTTGTTTTTTCGAGTTGATTTTACTTCCGTTCGTCATATGAGGGTACTTTATTCCCGCGGAAGCCTGCTGAGCAAATTGGTGGTTTGCTTGGCTTGCTTCGTACAGAAATGCGTGTGCATGCTGCAAAGGCAATCCTTGGTCCCTGTCTGCATAACTTTCTGCCTTTTCCCCTTGGTCTCCTCCTCCATCTGAGTGGTCCTATTCTTAACATTGCTCTAAGTTTTGCATTTTGATGAACTAATCCTTTTGCACCAGCCCTATGAGATTTTAGAAATGTAGCTGAGTGGTCTGGTATTAAACACCCCCTAATGACGTCATAATGAAAGGCTTCAAATTCAAGAAACTCAGATGCTAATGAAATGAGAATGTTGTTTTGTTGAATAGTCTAGACCATCACACATTTTTAAGGTTGCATCGAGTTTGTATTTGAATGAGTATACTGTGTTGATTATTGTGTCCATATTGTGAAGATAATTTTATACAGAAGTTATTTCCTACTGAGTGGTAGTTGGATTATTCTAGTAAAGGTAAAAATTATCATTGGCCTTTTTGTTGCTTGGTTCAGACCCGCCAGCCGGTGTTTGTGCAGCTCTTGCATGCTGTCTATCGTGTCAGCCAAGCAGTGCTGGGTCACCAGAGGGTCAACGTAGAAAACTGCATCAAGACTCTTACAGAAGTTGGTGAGTCAATCAAGTTTGTCATTTATTACGGAAAACATAATTTTATTGTCGATTGATATTAATATACAATTAAAGTAATATTTATCTTTAAGAATGGATGATTTCTAATCCTGTTATGGCGTTCTTCCAGCCCGCAAACACAACATTTCCATCCCTAGTGATTTGGAGGCCCAGGTCGTCAGCATGTCGCAGCGCACAACAAACATTATGTCTCGAACTGCCTCCCAGTGGAGCAAGAGAACGACGCGTCGTGACGCTTCCTCGTCTTCGGTACGTTTTACTATGATGTTTCAGTTAAGCGATGTACAGTAGTCTTCATATTGAATGTACAGTCCATGGATGCTATTATAGTTTGAAAGTGTGTGGATGTATGAAGCAGGTAACTTGAAAGGATTAATGAAAAATAAAATAGGTAATTGCTGCATGTTCTGTTAGTGAAATTTTTTGATAAAGTAAGATAAGCATTTGAAAGCAAAGTATTTGTTGTGTGGTATTTTTGAAAGAAGGTTACTATTATGAATATGTTAATTCTTATTAAGAAACATGGTAGTGTTGATTGCTAAGGTGGCTAATCTCATTTCCTCACACTGATGTCTGTGTTTAAGTTAGCGCATCATCTGTTTATAGAATAAGTTCTATTTGGATTTAGTACTTATAGTAAATATTTTATGATACTTTAGATATCATGAAAGATAGTAACTATATATGGAAAAATCTCAAAGCCTGAGATTTACGGGATGAGAAGGGAAGAAGAGCAGTTGTTTGGATTAGTGGAAAATATGATTGGCTGAATGTTTCTGGTTAGTAAGGGGCAGGAGGTTTTAGACAAAGGGCATAGATGAGAACTTGAACCAGATAAGAAATAAGACAGAAATTTCACAAAATAGATCAGGGAAAATCATGTTGAAGTTCTAGTAATTAAAATGACATGAATCATTTTATTATGTATGTATGCAAGTTATAGATAAGTGATCAAGTATTTGACACAGCAAACATTCCAAGACAACTTTCTACGTGGTGAATTCAAATATAGTTTTAAACTGTTCATATCAAATGCTAGTTGTGTAAATGTTGTCCCCCATGTCAAAACAAGTTCATTTCTGTCTGCAAAGATGTCAATAGACTTGAACTCTTCCTTTAAGCATACTACAGCATTCTCAGAGATCTGAAGAAGCTTTATCCTTTAAGAAATTTCTTTCTCTTGCACGTTGATTCCGAAACCTCGTGGACTGGTCATGTTTTGAGGGTTATTAAAGGGTAATACAATAGTAATATTTGTAAACTTTAAACATATATTCATCTTCCATTGTTGATCATTAGTGTTTGCAAAGGTAAGGGTGACTTGCACAGAATGTTAAAAACATCTATGCAGGTTATCAATTATATATTCATCATTTACGAAGGTTGAGGATTCTTAAAAATTCAGTTAACTCAGCCTTTTTATGAAGAAGGCATTACATTAATTTTGGTGCTCATGTTTTCATAAGGTAAACTTATTTAGTACTTTGGCCAAATGAATACTCTGTCTTTACATACTGTAAATTATAAATATAATGCAGTTAAATGAAGTAGAGAAATGCTTGTCCTAGAAAATGTATTTTTGTAAGTTAGGTAATGATATCAGTTGAAATTTTGACTGCAACTCAACTTGCTTAATATATCTGAAGTATTTTCAAGTTAGATCCTTAATGGCAAAGAGTGAAGTCACAGATAAGTCAGATTGTAGGAACAGAGCACTACAAAATTGACAAGACAAGTAATGGATCGGGAGTCAATTGAATGGAGCGGAAAGTAATCTGATTTGAATGAGTTTCCAATTTTTTATGGTATTTTTTTCCAACATGTAATCTAGAATTTTACAAAGACTTTTTCTTTAGTATTTAAGCTTGTAATGATAATTTGAGAATAACAGGGTAATCTTATATGGTCACTATTTCACGGAAATATAACAAATGTATTATATTTCTTCGTATATACTGTATTCCTGAAGAAAATCTTGAAGATATTACAGGTTTATATCTATAGAACTTGAATTAATAACTGATGTCAATTTAGTTCAGCATTAAGTGTTTATGCAAACTAGCTATGTAGTACTATAGTAGTAACAATTAACACACCTGAGATAATGTCGTCTGATGCTTTTGCATTTTTCTGTAGCCATGCAATGAGTTTGACACTAGTTTCGACGATGATAAGGGGGACCAGGTGAGCCTATAGACGTGAATGGATCAGTTTTTCCGCTTTTAGATGTGATACATTTGTAGTTATGCCTTGACTTAGTCCCGCAGATGAAGACGGTTGTTTATGCAATTCCAATCCCCCGTGAAAACTGCTCATGTTGCCTCATGTTTACAGACATTGTTTTTATATTTGTATGAATAGATTCCCTGGGGACTGCTATTCTCTGATGCTTTGTAGTGGAATGGCTACTGGGTTGCTTGATTCCTCCCTCGGTCCTTTGTATTCAAACCTTTTTGCAAATTAGACTTGCACCAAACCATTTTAGTATGTTGCAAGGTTCAGGAATGCCCTTTTTTTTTTTTTAAAAGTAGGGACATGTCATTAATCCCTCTCTTCAGCTCCCTCATCAGTCAGGGGTTTGAGCTAGCATGGTTCTACAAGCTCCTGGAGGTGGAATTGTCAGCCCATAGTAGCCTCCAGTTTTGTCTTTGTGAGCGATCTCCTCTCAGAGATATTTCTTGATTCCATTTCCTTGAATTCTTATGTCATACTTGAGGAGTTGGAGGAACATAACAATGACTAACATTTTCAAATTTGTTTCTAAAAAAATCTTCTGAAACTCACCCCAAGTTTTTGCTCCCACATGTGGCAATGAAGGAATGAGTAACAAGAGAATGGTGTATAGTATTGTAATGTTTGCATGATACATTCCAAAGATGGAATACAGTATCTAGCTTTTCAAAATTAGTTTTTAAGATGTCAATCAAATTAGAATGTGGGGTCTTATCTCATAGGATCATGAACTCCGAGAAGTTTTTTTTTTTAGAAAAGACTTTGAGAAAATGTTTGGAATTGCCATGCTGCTCCAGCGTGACAGAAGTTTTCTTCCGACTCCCTATTGTTGGCTGTTAATATTTCCTTAGTACTGGGTCATCCATACTGTAATTGTCAGCATCGTGGTTGAGAACCAAGCATGCTCCTTTCGTACAGAGACTGTTCCACTTTGATTTACATTACACATACTTAGTTCATAATTGCATTTGAAGATATGCATATTCTGTGTCTGAAGAAATTTGCATGATACATGTTATGAATGTTGGTATCTTTAATTTTTATGTAGTGTTAGATATTCATATTGCTCATGTATAAGGTATGTTTGTGTGACTTGCATATATCTTGCCATGTGTACTATATACAGTATCTTGCATCATTGGGAAATATCTTTTATACAGTACTGTGTTTTATTTGTTCTCTGTACTCTGTGGGTTTATGTTTTCTTATTCTATTCTATTGTATCATGCAGTAAGTAGGACAACAGAATGTGTGTGATAAACCCCAAAAGAAATCATAATGACCCTGCCACTGATTTGTTATAAACAACCTATTAGATAGAACCAGTCTGTTTTTAGTAGACTTACTTGCACTAAAATATAGTGAAGAAGTTGTTGCATGATTTTTTAGAAATGTAAAAGGCTTAGTTTTTGAACTAGTTGGCTAAAGACTTCAGTGCCCTTCTTGAGAGTAAGTCGTCTCTCACAACCTACTGTATCGTACATTGATATAGAATTGTTATTTTGATATAATTTTCCAAGAAATTGTAGCTATAAAACTATTCATTTGTAACTCACTTTTATTTCAGTTTATATTTTGTATTTCATTGAAGGGTATTTCATAAAAAATGAAGAAGAAGAATTTGCTAAAGCAACCATAGTCAGTGAGAAGACACAATAGCCTTTTGTCTCTAGTTATAGCCACTTTTTTAGTCTTCTATGTTAGCTGTGCTCCCGCTTCCTTCATTCAATCTTGCTGACCAACACCTTTCTAACAAATTTTATAGTGTGACAGTGGATTTCTAAATGGCCTCCCCAGGACCAGTGCCAGGCCTTGTTGCCCCAATCATTAACATCTATCCATCCCAATTCTCTCATTGACCATAGTTTATAAAAACTTGTGACAACCCAGACTCATATGACTTTAAAAGGTAAGATAATACATTTTAGTCTAACAGATCAAAATAGTTTATGTAAATGATGTAAAAGGAAGCAGAGCTGATAAGAAAGAAAAGTTACAGGTAAAGGACTGGTGAGAAAAAACAAAGAGCTAGACCATGGTGGGGTTCGGGCAGAAGATGGCAGTGAATAGCAGTTTTTGGAGTGGATTTATTAGACGTATAACTATCCAGAAGGAAACTTAATGCTGTTGATGATGATTTTGGACTGCCAAATCAAGTACTGTACTTTAATTTTTGTAATTTAAAAGGCTAAAACTATTATTATTACTATTACTACCTAACTTACAACTCAAACTGGGAAAAGAAGATCCTGCAACCTCTAGGGCTCCAATAGGAAAATAGCCCTGTGAGGAAAGGAAATAAGCTATATAGGAGAAGTGAGGAACAGAAAATATAAGATATTTCAAAATCATTAACAATGTAAAAATATATGTCATAAACTATAAAGAGAAACTTAAATCAGGCTGTCTGACATAAAATCATTCTTTGCAAGTTTACCGAAGATCCTCCGATTACAAAATCAACCCGTTGTTCTCTAGTCTTTGGTAGTGCCATAGCCTCTTTACCATGGTCTTCCACTGTCTTGGGGCAAGGTTCTCTTGCTTTAAAGTACACACGACCACACTATTCTATCTTATTTCTCTTCCTCTGGTTTTTTTTAAAATTACAGCTTTTATATGAAAGATCTATTTTAATGTTATATTGTTCATTACTTCTATTTTAGTTTATTTATATACTTTCCTCACTGGGCTATTTTTCCTTGTTGGAGCCGGTGGGCTTATAGCATCCTGCTTTTCCAGATAGGGTTGTAGTCTAGCAAGTAACAACAACAACAACAATGATAATAATAATGATAATGATAGTAATAATAATAGTAATAATAATATTAATAATTATAGTAATAGTAATAATAATAGTAATAATAATATTAATAATTATAGTAATAATAATAGTAATAATAATAATCCACAATATGGTCATAGCTGGAATATAACTTCTAGAATACCGCATGACCAGGCAGGAGAATAATACTAGAAACAGTGTAGAATGAAAAAATAAAAACATTTCTTTGAACTTATTTGTCTCTCTCTGAATAATCAAGTCTACAAATTAGTTGCAGTGCATCATTACCAACAGTGACATTCAGGAGTTCCTCTAGTCAGCAAATGTTAGACCTATGAATGGTAAGGAATGGGTGTTTGTCATTTGGCTCAGAAATATTCCTAATGACTCTAAGATCAACTATGTGGTTTGGTTCCCTCTTAATGTTATAATCGTAACTTGCTCTTAGTTCTGATCTTACCTCTGAGTCACAGGGAGGGAGAGTGAAGTTGGCCTCCCTGCTCTGCTATACAAATCTATTTAGAAAACATGTACTTAACACCATTTGCTGACAAGATTTTTATGTTATGAAGGAAAAATAGTAGGGAGAAAACGATGAAAGTATTATTTTGGTAAATAAATTTTCATTTTGAAAAATTTTAAGTTACAGTATGGATGATCAAAGTTCCTCTACGTTTCAAAAAGTCTTGTAATATCCATTAATATAAGCTGTGTTTTTAGGTGTCGTTTTAAGCTTAAGAATTATGCACAGTTTGTCAACAGGTAAGTTTATATTTTGTATTTAGTTTAGCAAAAGAATTATAAGTTTTGGTGAAGGTTGTTATATAACTGAACTATTTTAAATATGCTGAAAAAAAACCCTACATTTTGGATTTGGAGGAGTTATGCACTCTCTACTGTATTTCAATATATGTTGGTCTTTCTCCTCTGATGTATCACAGTATCGAAAACATGTACGATGTTTTTGCGAGTGTTCTAAAAGACATTTGCCGACTACTTCTAAAACAAACTTTCCTCCAGCTGTCCGGCCGAATGGACCACCTTGTGATAGAACAAGATTTCAACTCTGTCGTGTCTATTTTGGAAGCCGAGCTTCGGCCCCTGGTATCTGCCGAGTTATCAGTGCTGGTGGATATATTGTACCAGCCTCACATGCTGTTCCGACCCGAGAGTGAAGCTAGCTTGAAATGCCAGAACGGAGGATTCATTTCAAGGTAACATACATATTATACAAGTTATGTTAGATTAATATTTGCTGGTAGAGTACTGGACTTCCTGTTATTTTCTCTTAATGATAACTGGATAATTCCATTGCATGAGAAATATGGAAATTGAGTAAACATATGTAAATGAAAAGCACCTCACATTCATAGTATACAATGCATCAGATTGGTTTTAATTTTAGACTAAAATATTTAATGTTAAGAATTTCTGTACAGTAGATATTCATGGTATCACAATCGCACATATTTCACAAAACTGCAGATTAATCAGGCATTGTGAGAAGTTGCTCGAAGAAAAAGATGAGAAACTGTGCATCCAAGTGCTGCAGACATTGAAAGACATGATTACGGATTCGGAGTACGGAGTGAAGGTACGTGGCGCGACTTGCATCCTATCTTGCGATTCTATGACATTCAGATCACGCATCTTCTTTTGTGATTGTTTTATCTTTTATTTCATTGTATGATTGTGTGTGGATGTTGTCTTTAGATCCAGGCATTTATACCAGATGGCCTTACTGAAGAGATGTGTATTGTGTTGCACTTGCGATTAGAATAGAAAACTGACTCTGTTTCCACTTTTCTTCCCAACCCTAAGGGTGCTGCGTCCCTGAGCAGTCGGGTATTCGGCAGGTGCGAACAGAAGTGGGTTGAAGCTTGGAAGCTTGAGACCATTCCAGCCGGCAACTTCAGCTCTGTTTGAATGGTCTTATTGGAAGCTGTATAAAATCAAACCTTGACCCAATCCTAGCTACACTTGCCGAATGCCCGCCTGTGCAAACGTAACCCAAGCATTGTTTATGGTGATGTTGTTTTTTACGTGGGCATTCCTTTTGAAGGGTTCATGCTTACGGTGAGTGTTGTGCAGAACACTGTATGTTCGGTACTGTTGGGTCTCTGCAGCGCCCCATTTCTTTTTGCCGCTCACTTTACACCTGATCCATTTTGTCTTTTATTCCGTAGCTGTCCAAATTCTTTGACTTTGTCTCACTCCAGTTTCATGTCTCATTTTCTGGAAATGGTTTTTCAGTGGCCTGTTTGAACTACTTTGTAATGTTGGAGTTAATTATTGAAATTAACTTCCTTACCCTAAACTTGTTATAAAAAAAGCATCTTTTTATGAAAAAAGTGGCTGAAAGGATTTGGAATTCAGTACAGTACACATTATTTCAATTATGTTACTTAAATGATATGAGAATTTTAAGTAGAAAAATTAAAATTTTTTCAATAAGCAGATGACTATTTATGATAGAAGAACTGTTGAACATTGTAAAACTTGAATAGAATATTCATCCTACTTTATATTTTTGTCTTAAGAGTTCAAAACTGAATTTCATTCTTAATAGATTTTGTTAGTTCTTTATTAATCTTTTTATGAGGAGAAGGGACTGGTAATGTGCTTCGTAAGCTTGCAGTAGTAGTAAGCCCTGTAGGAGGTTTAAATTTTATAGGTACTCGAGCGATTGTAAATCCAGTCATGTGTGTCCTCGTACTTTGGCAATAATTGATGAATGAAGCTGGCTAATTTGAATAATTTTGAACCGTATTGGCATTATTTGTAAGCACATGTCATCATTGACATTTTCATCCAAGTATGGTCAAAAGATGACCCCCATTTCCATTGTAACATGGGAAATAGGATGAACCAACAGTGGGTCTATTCTCATGTAGGGTATTTTTGGGTTATCTTGATTTCAATGGGTGAAGGATTGCACACTGGGCAATTTATACTCTGCTTACCCAGTTTATGGATTTTTTCTTTCAAAAGTCTACAGATTTTTTCTTATAGGTAGTAATTATTTAAATCCCTTATTGACATTTATGGAAAATTATACTAACATAAGCAATCCTTATAATGAGGCACCTACTAGGAAAGTATCATACAAAGAAGAGATTGTACCTAAATTTTTACAATCTTGAGAAGCCAGTTTACTCAGTACGGGTTGTGGTAGCCTACTGGGAATGTCTCTATCTGGCAGTCTGCCAGGCTGGAGTTTGAGAACTGCTCAAGTGCTCTAGTTTTATGTAGAGTCTGCAACCTCACCATCCTTATGAGCTAAGGAGGGAGGAGTTGGGGTAACCTATAGGTCTACCTGTTAAGCTACCAGCAGCCAATGCCTGGCCCTCCCATGTCTTAGCTTGGGTGGAGAGGGGCTTAGTCACTGATCATGAGTGAATATGGTCAGTTTCTAAGGACATTGTCACTGCCCATTGTCTCTGCCATTCATGAGTGGCTTTTCAAACCTTTAAAATCAAGACAAACTTGAAAGAAGTGGTTACTAGAAACTCATTATACTCCTCATAATAATATTACTTTACTATAACATTATCTAGTGTGCAAGATCTAGTGATAACTAATCTTTTAACCAGAAAAGATAATAATTTTGACAAGGGACAATTTTACTGCCTAACCCCGCAACACAAATTAGTAATATTACTCTTAGTGTCAACAGTTTTTGCCAAATAATACTCTTAACAGCCTTCACTGGCCAGAGAAATATATTTTCTGATGCAATTGGAACGTCCTTATCCAACAATTTGTCTTAGAAATTATTCCTAGCTCTGAATGTAGGCAAAATTGATACGATCTTCTCGTGTTTTCAAAAACTTAACCTACAAGATAAAGCTTTTAGTTAGCTGTTTTATTTAGCCAATAATGTCAAAGAAACAGAGTTTTAGCCATAATATCTGCAATAGAAAGATTTTCCAAATATTCTAAATCTGAACATGTTTTGAGTACAGTGCAATGCGTGTACATAAAAACACTTAATATCTGAGAAGGACTGGTTCTTTTTGGAAAAGAAATTAATTCAGTATAGTTAAGCCTTATAGAAAGATTTTCCAGTCCAATTAGTTCACGTATTGATGAAGCAAATACTGTACTCTGAAAATCATATTTGCTTGAATTGTGGCTAAGAAAATAAAGATCTTATTTGGACAAGTTCTTTACTTGCACCAATCAAAATGGATATTCAATTGACCTGATTACTTTATTAGTATGTTGTCTTTGAAACTTAAAATAGCCAAAATAGATGGCCTGAAAAAAACCCTTTGCCTTTAAGAATACTGTAGGCAATCTCCAAGCAGTTCAATATAACATGCAATAGTTTGCAACATCAGACTGGTGCACTAGAACTGCCAGTCAGAACTTGAGAAATAATGCCAGGGTTTGAAACTCGGCCGAGGATCAAATTTCTTTCAGTCTAATAATCACTCGACTAACTTTTGGCTTGTGAAAATTGAATTAAAGAAGCCTAGAACGTATTATGAAGCTTTATTATTGTTAAAGGCTGGATTTATTCAAGGCCTGATGTGGCAATCCTAAGTTCATCCTTCCATGATTAACTAGCCTAAAATCTATTGAATTTTACCTCTAAGTAAAAGCTAGTTTCTTTTACCTTTGGAACTCTCTTATACAAAGTTGATGTTAGATTAAGTTGTCTGTATTCTCCAAGCCAGTAATACTTTAGCAAACATTATTCAGGAAATATATTATCAACAAGTTTGACCGTTCTAAATTCTATGAATGACATTTAATACAGGACAAATTATGATAATGCTCAAATTATCACACACCTGTATTTTAAGATATAACTGCTTGAGGAAAGTCAATTTTTACAATTGATCAAGACTAAATTTCTCCTTTATAAATTACTATAAGAAAGGAAGTCAATATCATTCTCCTGTATTAAACGTTCTCTCTTGCTTTTACTCGCAACACGTTAATGAGAATTACTTCTGTATTCAGAAATATGCTACAAATTATAAAGTGTTATAGGTCGCTTTAAGAGATTACAGAACGGAATGAGGGACTTTCCTTGTACTTGGCGTTTATAATCTAGCAATAATCATCTTTAACATTACTAACTGTTAAGGATAATGTGTCTTGGCTACATTAGAGATAACTTAGAACAAAATAAGAATATGAACTTGCCTCAAGCAAGTTATTAGGATTATTATCATATCTTATCATGCCAATGTCGAACCCACAGAAGGGTGTTGTTTGCCTCTCTGAGGTCTTAATATGAGTAATAAGGGCTTGGTGGGCCCCATTGTAGGGACGTAGGGGTGTTCCATTGTTTGAGGTGTTGCCCCACTTGGGAATTAGGGTTGGTGGCTAATCTCCATTTGTGGTGGTTATCTCCAGTTTTGCCCACTTTTACCCTTGGTCTGTTTAGGGTTACCCAGTCGTTCCACTGGGCAAGCCTTTGTTTGGACTGGGCTGTGCCTCATTGAGTGGGCATTGGTCACCTTTCCGCTACTTTAGCTTGTGAGGAGCTGCCTGGATTGGTTCTTGTCCATCCACTGTTGCAAAGCTTTTGCTGGATTTCAGTCTTCGACAAATGGTCATCCTTAGCAGAAGGTTCTCTCTGATAAATATCAATACTCTACCTGTTTTGTTTATATTTTATGACAATGCACTACATCATATACATGTCTCAAACTTACAATAAACTGGGCTCATTTTTGTTTGAAAGAAGTTTTAACCTACTGAAGTTCATTAAAAAAATTTTGAGACATTCTCGTTCTATACTGTCAAAATCATAAACTATTCATGTTATTATTATAGCTAAGAACTGGTTGGTCATGAAACCCTTAGTACCTCTCTTAATTCATCACTTCAGACATTATCTAGATCACCAGGATATGAAGCTCTAATTTATGTACCCAACTGTGTTGGAAAATATTGAAGGGTACATGAAGAGATAATTAATCCAGTCTTTGGATACCCCTGAATTAAATTGCAAACAAAATTTATATAAGCGGTGTATAAAAAATGAATTATATGTAATGATTCACAGAGATCAGCTGTTAAATGAACCAAACTCTAAAGAGGAGAGGAAACAAACTTGCTCAATTAAAAAAAAGAAGCCATAAACGAGCGAACTACTCATACTGACATACACAAGAATTTAATTAAAAACGACAAGGCAATCACTCAGAATGTCAATGGGGGAAACTCTAGACAACCATAATAAAACAATTGTTAATAAGCACCCTGTAAACACCAAGTTAAATTTTCTATTTTAATTCTTGGCAAATTATCCTGGGAAATTGAACTAATGGAAAACTTGTCGAAAAGATAATCTGTGGTTTCCAAAAAAGTTAACGAGTTTCCTACTAGGGTAAGAAAGATGTCTGTCAAGTATGATGCAATGAAAGAAATTGTTTTAGGCTGACTTTAACCACCAGATGTCACCTTAGTGGACAACAGTGTGTTGTCTTGAAGAGAAGAAAATGGGAGATTTTTAGTTTTTTGTTGCGTAACGTTGATAATGCGATATTTTGGGGGATTAAGCCTTATAAAAATCGGTGCAGGTTCATAGGAATAATTATATATATATATATATATATATGTATGTATATGTATATGTATATGTGTATATATATATATATATATATACATATATAATATATGCATATATACACTGTATAGATATACATATATATGTTCACTTAGCATTTTAAATTTTCCTTCTGGTGTATTGCATTTGAAGGACATCTGCTACCTTGGAATCGTGGTTTTTAGCAGAAGGCTAGGCTCACTGCCAATAATTGGGGAAACTTCTGCCTTACAGTTGGGCTATTTAGTCAAAGGCTAGGCCCACCACCAATAACTGTGGTTGATGACTGCACATCGGTCAACCGAACCCTCAAGGGAGCCGGCTGGCTAATGCCGAATTTTAATGACAGGACACTTTGATATTCATACCACTAAATAAGGTGACTTAGGTCATCTTCAAACTGCATAGGATTTTTGCCTTTGACCTTCGGTTTTGCGACGCTATGGTGATTTTTCCTGAAAATTATTGTTTTTCTAATTCTATCTCCTCCCTTGATAATTATTACTAAGATCTTGGATTGTTACCCTATATAGACCCGATATCGACCTCCAATAATATGAAGTTTTTTTTCTAAAAGCAGTTTTTCTGCCGCATAATTTTTATCATTATGGTAAAAAAATAAATCGTAAAAATCATGGAAAAAAAAATGAAGCAAAAACAGGAAAAAGAGCCTCATTTCATTGTTTTATGATGTTATATACCAAATTTCAATGCTATATCTTGAAAACTAAGGGAGACTATTGAATTTGAAGGTCAATAAGTATAGTTTTGAGGTACGGGCATTTAAAGTTTTTCTTTGTGTTTTTACAAAGACAATATTAATCAATCATGATTATTATGAATTTTATGCTGTTTTTGGTATTAATAAAAGAAAACAAAGTTATTATAATTTAATCATAAATGAAGATCCTTTTGCTCAATATCTTGCTTCTTTTGGCTTCTGTGAGGCAAGGCTCTCTCTCTCTCTCTCTCTCTCTCTCTCTCTCTCTCTCTCTCTCTCTCTCTCTCTCTCAATATTACCCTTTTCTGAACTGTTAATAGAAAGCAAATTTTCTTCTTCCTTATGTTAGAAAAAAGTTGAAATTGTCTTTTCCTCTTTGAAATGATAAAATTCTTGCCAAAGATGAGAAAAACAAACGTAAAAATTAGTGAATGTCAGAGGTCAAACTCAGGCATGTAATCTCTATGAGGTTTGTGGTAGGACTGAAGGCTGAATCGTGTAATACATCGTTTGTGACCCAGTGAAGCTATACAGATGCCCTTGTTCACAATTTCTTTTACATTGAAATGTAATGATTATCAAAATTTACGATAACAGAAGAAATACTGCATTTTCTTGTAGGGAACAATGTTTAAATGTTTATGGTTTATTGAGTTACTTTTACTAATTACCCTATAACTATTAAAGTAAGAGGAATTTTGACAAGATATTTCGTATACGCATTCTCTATTGCCAAACGAAGCTCCGTGAATCTTTCATGATTTTTTTTTTTTTTTTTTTTTTTACAATATCCCCGTATTGGCATTCTGGCTGGCCCCCTTGACGTAGGGATAACGGTGAGAAAGAAGGTTATATGTGTGTGAGTGCGTGCGTGTATGTGCTTGTGTGTGTAATAAATGGCCTATTCGCCTTCAGAAAGGTTTTTAGATTAATGAGAAACTTGAGCATTCTGGAATACATTTATGAAGGAGGTTAAGCTTGCTTTGGTGAAACAATCTTTCTAATCTTCAAGGTTAAGCTACAGATTAATTAAACAAATTGTGGCAGCATTAATTTGTTAAATCTAAAGGTTTAAGCAATTAATGTAATCTTTGTGTAGTCATTTCTTTTGATAGAATACTTAATTTGGTTTGGGGTCCCTAGAGAAAGTTTTTATGTCTTAAAGAGGATGTTTAGGATAATTTTTCCATTTTACTTTATGTTTCATCAGTTGCGACATCAGAATGTCTGTGGAATCTGAAAGGTTTATGGTAAATTTTATCCTAAATTGTATCCTAAGGTTATGTTTGAGTAAGGTAATCTATTTACCCTATCCTAAGTTTTATTACTCTTTCACCTTCTTATTTGCTTCCTTTGGTTTCTTTCCATCTATCCATTAATTTTGTTAACTATCTCCCACTCAAACTTTTTACTTTGATTAAAATGAAATCCTTGGGCGAGTGATGTGAGATTTGGGGAGGTAACTCCGTGATCTTATTCAACACCTAAAGAATAATAATAATAGGTGTTTGTCATCATTTTCACACTTTAATTTTAAGAAATTAACATGTTACATTTGTTCTTTTGTATTTGATACTGTAGTTTGTACAACAAAATATTATTTAGCTTTAATTTTATGACCATCATGATCACAACCACCATCATGAAAACTGGGATACATGAAAGATATTAATGTGCACTTGAAAGGGTTTTAACCGAGCATGATTCTTATACAAATAATTATTTTCCACATCTGTAGGGGGAAGCAAGTTTTGGAAAAGAGGAACTGAAAATGGTAAGGAAATTTCTGTGGATTTGCTACATGCAGCTAACTAAAAAATTGATATATATCAAATAAAATGAAAGATATCAGAATTGCAGTTGTCCTTCCCGTATCCGCACTAAATGCTCCAGAGGGGTGCAAATAGGGGTGAGTAACAAATGCCAGATTGGGTTAGTTTACCCCCAAAGTCATGACCTGGCAGTGTCTAGCGTATGCACACATATACCAAGTTAATGTTAATGCTTAAAATCCAAAAGGAAAAAAGAATTATTTCTTATTGAAGTTGGTAATGAAAACAAATTCAACAAAGTTATACTGTACAGGCATATTAAGCAAAACACTTAGAATCTGGTCGATGATCTGTAATAGGTCTGTTAATACACACACTTCTCATTCAGTACGGGGTAGGGACTTGTACCCGGCATGTGCGGATATGAAAGGGACTGCTGTATCGTATGTTAGTTTTTAATTATAGTTGATTGCAAACCGGACATTGTACTGTATGGAGCAAGTCCTCATAAATATGGATGCAGTGACTGGTGTTTTGATGTTCCCTGGTGTGTGAAGCTATTCAGTAATATATGTTTCTTCTCACATGTTCGATGAAGAATATGAGGGTTAAGGCACTTACCGCTCGCATTTGTACATTTCTACTTGACGTTTCAGTGTTTTTTTTATTTATGTTCCAACCCCCTGACGCCATGCAACGATACTGTTTGATGATCTTGTGTTTCAAAATGTACTTCAAACTTGAAATATCAACTCGCCGGTACATCAGTAGATATGCACGACAATGTTCTTGTGTTCTTTGGCTCTTTCTCCCTCTCTCTCTCGTTGTTTTCCTCAGCAATGTCTTCTCATCTATTGAGTAAATTGTTGAGATGTGGCATTCTTCATTTACATTATCTGTCTTTATATAGCCAATGAAAAGTACAGTACGGTATATCATTTGTTTACTATTTCACTGCATGTCCTCAACTGCTTCTTTTATGAGTTACATAATACTCCTGATGAATAATTCAATTTGCTGTATGTTCCTTGATGATACTACTCATATTCTGTGCATTCTTTTAACTTGTCCAAACAACTTTGTGTTCTCCAAGCTTTTTGATTATTTGACAGCAATTTAGCCTTTTTTTCACCTCCGTCCTTAGGGCTCTGAAGAACTATCGTAAGATTCCCAAATACTTTTGGTACAAATTTCAAATGTCTTTTGATCTATCATTTGTTGGTTTAGGACTTGATGTTGATTTAGAACCACTTGTTTGCCAAGTGATATATTTGCATGTGATTTTTTAGTCCGGCCAACTTGTCTTTGCTAATGTTATATTATATCAACTGATTACTTCCAGATAAATGTTCAAGGCCTATTTTGATCAATATTTAATAGCTTAAACATCGTGTATACAGTACTTTCCTTGATTAGAAAATACTGGCAAAACTGTAATT
>NC_090756.1:16172057-16242057 GCF_036898095.1 Palaemon carinicauda | reverse complement strand
AGGCCTCTTTTGTCTTTGGATTTCAATGTTCAAAGTTGTGAGTGGTTAAATTCTGTTTCTCCTACTGATCACCGTGGATTAAGAGCTTTAGACTTTGCCTCTGAATCAGGCTGTGAGCAAATCATAAGTGAAGCTACTCATAGGTCTGGTAACTGTTTGGACCTCGTATACACCAACTGCCCTGGCATTATAACAAGTAAGGTTGGTTCTCCAGTTGGGACATCTGATCATGCCTTGATTTCATTAGTAGTGAAGACTGATCAGCCTCTCCCTGATAAATCGTACTCATGTAAGATTTATATGAAATCTCAAGCAGACTGGAATGGGATTTTGAGTGATCTTTTGGGCTGGAATTGGTCACAATTGTATTGTAGTGTTGATTCTGTTGTCCCTTTGAATGAGAATCAAGTCAACATAATTGATAGGTGTATGTGAAGGTGCTGTGGAAAATTAATGCTGTACTCCCAATTGTGGTCATATAGGCATGTGTCAGTAGGGGAAATATTCCCCACAGTGAACCTCACCCCATGCTCTGTAGTCCCTTAGTAATATCTTTTTGTAACCCTGGCTGTACAAAACATTTAGTCCTAAACTTGACCCCTCTTATTGTTCCATATCTTTTAACTTTGACTTCGTAGTAGAACTGTGGTTTTCCCCTCTTGTCTGAATGGCCTTTCTCGATCCACCACTAGGGGTCATAAGGCAAAAAATCTTAAATTGTATAATAAATCTCAATTGTGAAGGTTGAATTTTTGCTATTAACATGTTTTTGAGTAGTTTTGATATGGCTGCCAGTTTTAAATAGTTGTTGCTCTGGTTCCAGATATAGTCCTCCGTCGCTCTGGAAAATCCCTGGCAGACGTTCAGTGCGATTTAGCCTCCAAAGGCGCGGCTGTCTTAGTGGTGGACCTTGTCATGAAGAGTCAGAACTGCCATCGTATATTTGTAGAAGCTGTGGCTCTCGGAATAGCTCTCCTCGAAGGTGGTAATAGAAGCATTCAAGACATGCTATACAACAAGTTAAGGGAAAGTGACAAAACTCAGAACTTCTTCAAGGTAAAGCAGAGTTTTGTAGTTATATTTTAAAGTAATATGAACATTTGCTCAATCAATATAGTAATATCCCTTCATCCCAGAGTGCATCCTTTGGTATATTTTCCATTTATTTATGTGTTTTCCTAGGTCCTTTGGCCTAACTTTTGAGATTTAAATGGGACAAAACAAGCGTATACAGTAGTAATATCCATTCTTTATTTTTTTTCAGAGCCAAGATGGCCATATTGCTTTCTTCTTTTCAATTGCAAGGTTTTGTCATCCTTGATTCAATATTGCAGGTTTTCTACAGCAAGATGGAGGAGGCACAACAAGAAATCCGTAATACAGTGACCGTCAATACTTCCGATATAAGTGCCAAGAACAGCGACGATAAGGATGGCCAGAAAGAGATGGACAAGATGAACAGAAAAAAGGCTGGTAAGTGTACATGCAGTATTTCATTTGTCATATTTAGCTAGTTGGTAAGATTAGAAAACACCTTTAATAAACAGTTGTTATATGTTCCCTTTCTAAGGAGCAAATTAGGTAGCCATAGTTGGTGTGTGTTGATATCTGTTTCGTGATTATTTGATTAAAACTGAAGTGTTTATGTACTTAGTCTTTTAAGCCGTCCATTAATAAGCCCTATTTATTTTGATTAAGAATTGAAGTTTGCTAAACCAATCATAAACTCCAGTGTATGAAAGGAGAAGCTGTAAAATATAAATATACATTTTGATATAAACCACTCTTGGGTATGACTACATATTCATCGTCTATTGCATCTTTTGTAGTACGATACAATGTATTTGGTGCTGAAGGTTCTGTGCACAGCCTCCTGACTTATCAATTGGGTTGCTTACTGTCTGATACTTTCATGTGTTCCCTGTGGTCTTCTCATGTAGCTGTCCAAATATTTTAACTTTTAAGAAACAGAACTTTCAGACCAGCCTAAATAAAGTAGGAAATTTACAAAGTGATCGTGTTAAACCACTTGAAGATTAATTTAATTAAATAAATTTTTGGTCAGTGTTGAAAATGGATTTTGACTTTTACTGCTTTTCCTGTGTAATAATTTACTTGTGTGTATTCTAAACAGGCCTGAAAGATATAGCCAGACAATTGGGAACGATCAGTGACGATAAGTCAAAGAAAATGGGCTCCTCATCTATGCCAGATGATGAGTTGGGTGTGGCTGAATCCAAATTAGCTAAGGAAGCTTTTAAACTTGGTAGAATGGGTTCACTCTCATCATTTTCTAGTAATGTCTCCCAAGAATCGGGCTTTGACAGCCCTACTTCGGAAGGAGATCAAGGCGTCTCGGAATTGCGCAGTAGAACAGTTGTAGATGCGCTAGTAATCAGTAATCTTGAAAGAGACGGGAGGAGTACTAGGCGTACTGGTTGTCTCTCCAGTAAAAAGTGGGCTAGTCTAGATGAGGGATCTCGTATTTGTGCAGTTGAAGAAGATAGAAACGACTCGTTGATACCTAGCTCGTTTTTATCCAAGGGTTATGGGAGCGAGGGGGATGTTAGAAGTGTAGCATGCTCGGGTAACAGTAATGGTAGTAACTGTGTAATGGATGGCACATTGAGAGCTGGATGTGAGGGGAGTAGTGTAGGCTTGGAGAGAATAGCCGAGGGTATTTCTCCCGCTTCGTCCTCCGAGCAAGTTGATTGTGATTCCTTAGATCCACTGTTGAATATTGCACCTATGACCTTACCCTATGTACTATCTGATTCAGGCCATAAACCCAATGGATTGGTAATGAACGATGAAATTCGAGAAGAACTGACAGCGGCGGCAAGCGTGACCACGCAGGCTTACAGCAACATCAGATCGGGCAACACAGGTGAGGCTATTTTCTTGAACGTAGTTTTAGTGCTCAGTATTTTGATCATTCTTCTTTTAAATCGTTTTAATCCACATTGGTGCCTGAATTTCATCTTGTGTAGGACTTCATTCCTCTATATGTAATTAGTGCATTCAGTGTCTGTAATGTGATGTACTCGAGGCATTGCCCAGTAGCTGTCTCCGCTTGTTAATCTTGTACTTAACCTGCGTTGCCATCCCCTCCCCTTGTGCTGTCCGTCATTGGTTTTATTGAACTTGGTAATGCTTCCCTATGACTTTACCTATGGAGGGTCTCCTAGGCCACCGTGGGGCCATATTACCCAAATACAATAAATCAAATAATTTATGCTCTTTCACTTTGATCTTCTATGCCATCCTTTTGCTACTGGGAGTCTAACCTTCCTTATACAACACCTCTATGAATGCTTCAGTTCTAGTATTATGGAGATTAGATTCTCAAATTGCTGATTTGGAATTGTAATCAACTTTATATTTTGTGAGTAAATTAATCTGGCAAACAATGGTTTATTCAATAGATAGATTATTTTATGTGATGAAGATGAATAAGGAAGATTTTTATTCTCTTGATCATTTTAAAGTACTCTCTTACATAACAAGAAATTAATCTGTTACATATCTGTGCCTCTCAAATTTTTTTTAATTTATTGGAAGTATGATTTGGGTATTAAGAATCCATAGTCTTGTCATAGTATATTTAAATTGAGGAGCTTTTGCCATTTTTCCAAAGATACTAGTAGCATGATGAAAACTTGAAACTATTTTGTAATCTTTATCATATTGACATCTTTTCACCTTCTAATGACTGAAAATAATTTCCTTCTTATGAAGGGACACTTTTTGAAAAAATGCAAAAGGTCCTGACTTTGAAATTACATGTGAGTGTGGATTTTTATTTATGCATTGTTTTCTTCAAGCCCAAAATAATTTCTTATCTGTAAAGGTCACTCTTTTGATTATTTTAGTTTCCATTGGTGAGTATCACTTGAATAGCGAAGTTCTGTATATTTTATTATCCGTTTCTTTCACCAAGTTCTACATCATATTTAGAATGTGCAGTGCCCCAGTTTTCAACTTTTATTTAAGATCAAAATTTCAAGACCAATTGGATGATTTTGGAAATGTGACCCAACTACTACCATTGCTATTTTCTTAACTGGTAATAATATTAGATAACATTGATAATGATAACAGTAATGTATTTAACAATCTGCTAACCATAGAGTTTAGTCTTTGAAGTTTAATTTTGAGACCTAAATTTATTAATAAGTAGCAACATATTCCTAAATTAGTTTTCATCTTGATCATTTCTAAAGTATATTTATTCTTTAGCGGTGGGAAAAATCAGATGTAGGTATCCTTAACTGTTGGCCGATAATTATTTTCCAAACTAGTATAAACATGGCGATGCAGTTTTGTTGGTAATTAATGTCAATATTTTAAAAATTTCAGATATCTGACATTCATGATTACTTTTTGACGTAGCATTACGCTCTCAACACTGATCAAAGTTTATATTCAGGTGACGTTACATCATCTTGCATCGGAATTGGGACGCTAGAGGAAGTTGCAGATAGCTACGGAAAGGGAAATAAGGAGACTGCTTCGGACAACCCAAAGCTGTCCCCCAAAATTGCCGTTATGCGACCCGTTCTTCGGTTTCTTCAGCTATTGTGTGAAAACCATAATTTGTACCTTCAAGTAAGTTGGTCTGTAAAAACATTCCGTGTTGACCATTTCTTTATTTGATCTTATGGCGTTAACAAAGTCAGAGGTTGTGGATTTCATATCTCTTTTGTAGAGTATCTCCCTTATATAATAAAGAGCAGATGTCTGGCTATATATATAGATATATATATTTCTTTTTGGTCATGCTCAGCTCCTCCCGACCCTCTGGTAGGGGAGAGGGAATAGTAATACCCGGGTGAGAGGGGTATTTCTGTACATATATCTAAATATTTAGCCCTCATTTTTGACAGGTATGAGATATATATACCCATACAGATAATAGTTTCAGGACTAGGTGATTAGTTAAGCAAGTGTCTGAGCATATGTATAGTAATGGTTATGTGTACTGTATTTATAAGACTGACTTACCACTTCTAAATTTTCCCCATTTTTCAGAACTACTTGCGTACGCAGGAAAACAAAACGAATCACAACCTCGTCAGCGAGACCCTGATGTTCTTGGATTGCATATGCGGTTCGACGACAGGTGGCTTAGGACTTTTGGGTCTTTACATCAATGAGCATAACGTCGACCTCATCAGACAGACCCTAGAAACGTTAACAGAGTATTGCCAGGGACCCTGTCACGAAAATCAGAATTGCATCGGTTAGTGTACGCTAAGGATAGTATGTTTGTAATACTATTTTATTGAATGGTTGTGATGGCCTATTGGGAACACCCCTGCCTGATGATCGCTGTACTGGAGTTTGAGTCCCGTTCAAGCTTGATAGTTTCTTGTAGTGTCTGTAACCTCACTATCCTTTTGAGCTAGGAATGGGGGTTGGTGGTTTTGGGGAAGCCTATAGGTCTTCCTGCTGAGTCATCAGTAGTAATTACCTGTCCCTCCCTGCTCCTATATTGGGCGGAGAGGGGCCTTGGGTGCTGATCATATGTATATAGTGTATGGTCAGTCTCTGTGGCAATGTCCTGTCTCTAGGTCAATGTCACTGTCCACTATCCCATGCCTCTGCCATTCGTGAAAGTCTTTAAACCATTTAAACCTTAAACCTGCAGTGGTTACTGTCTACTGTATGGTCTATGTGTCACACTAGGCAGTAGCATAACTTCTTCAGTTATTGAACTATTCTAGGGGTTTGCATCTCATTTTTGCATGGAATGAGATGTCTGATGAAATTCTTCATCAGGTCTGGAATATTGATATTTCTGTTGTGGATTTGAGTGAAAATTTTTTTTTCAATATTAAACTTAGCCGGTGATCATATAGCTGCAACTCTGTTGCTCGACAGAAAAACCTACGGTCAAAATACGCCAGCGATCGCTATGCAGGTGGGGGTGTACAACAACAGCGCCATCTGTCGAGCAGGTACTTAGTACTCCAAGTCAACAAAGAACCAATTTTCTCTCTGTCGGGCTACCGGCAAGACCTACTAATACGCTGTTACTAACTGGATTTGTTTTCACAACTATTTGGTGAAGTACACTATTCTAGTTTTGAGCTTTCGCTATGCAGGGGTTTTATCTTCATCTCAAAACTTGAACTCGTTTTGGATAGATTTAATTATGGTGACAAAGAGAGTATGGACTCTCTTTCACTTTTAAATGGCCGACCCTTCCCTTAGACGGAAGTGTGTTTAGGTTTTTAGTAATTTTGCTTAACACGTTATAGATCTATATATTTTATATCTCTCCGCCTTTATTAGGCCTCTTCGATTAACTTTCCATTTATTATAAACATATAAAAATAAATTTTTATGTTTTGTTTATATGCGACCTTTCCTGATAGTAGGCGGTCCTAACTTGGAACCGAAGTTAATCAACGTTGAGCCCGTTATATCGTATTTAGCCTTTAAAGAATTTTAAAACTTTTTAAATTTAATGTTTTATGAAAGAATTTCTTTGATAGTCTTCGTACTGTTTTCAAAGATGAACTAACGTTTAGTTTTTTAGACTACGCAGTTGTTGACGTTCAGGACGTTCAACATGCGCTCTATCGTTACGATAGAGAGAGAGTGTATCACGGTTTCACTTTGCAGTAAGAGTAAATCGATTCTGACGTTTCGTTCATTCTTTCTTAGCTTAAATGTTTTAAATTCTAAATTAAAGGAACTTTTTATTTGGAAAACCTTTCAGTTTTTTTCCTTTAGCCAAATAACATGTTTTTTTGACGATTTATAATTGGGCTCTTCTCTCAGGTGCGAATTCAAGAGAGAAAGAGAGAGAGAGAGATAGAGACGGAGGGAGAGAGAGGAGAAAAAACGTTCCGTTCAAGCGGGTAACGTTCTCGTGTTACTCTCCTCCCTAGTCGCTGTACGGGGAAGAAGATAAAACGTTTCTAGGGTTTTATTCTTGTCCCCAGGCTATGTGCGGTGAGAGATTGTAAACGTAGTTTATTTGAACTAGTGTTTAGTCTCTTGCCCAGCCACTGAATTCTTTATCTTTATATATGTTTTCTGTTTTTGCTAGTATTAATGAGCTGCATTATACGACTGTTTTCGCAATTACTACCTTTTAATGAAGGGTAGAATTGCGTGTTTCAGGTAGAAATCAGTATAAGTTTCGATTTCAGTGAAATAAGTGCAAAACAGAAAATCGAAGTGATAAAGTGATATGCGCAAAGTGTTACAGTGTTGCGTCCGAGGGTTCGTCTGTTCGTGCCTGTCGTTCACCTAGTCCGGGACCTCTTGCAAGCTCCCAAGCCCAGGGGAGAAGTAATGTCGAACGACTTATGGGTTCGTCAGGCTTTGATCAACGAACAGACGTTTCCCTCCGTGGTTTTGGGCGTATCTACCCAAGATCGCCCCACCCACACAAAGACGAGAGAGCCCATTTACTTCTCGTCTGCGGAAGAGGTTTCTCGTAAGAAACCATGGACCAAGGTCTCGCAGCTTATTAAGCGCAAGTCGGTCCCTTCCGCGCAAGTCCAACGGCCCAGTTGTAGCCACTGGGTCAGTTCGGACTCGCTGCAGTCTTCCGACGACTGCTCACCTCCTAAGAGAGGCAAAGCGGTACCGCAACAGGCAGTAACACCGTCTGTTGCCGCACCTGCTACTGTAGACCCTAAGTGGTCTTTGCTGCAGACCATGCAGACACAGTTAACATCTTTAATGCAGGACTTTCGTGCGGAGAAGGTTGACGCTGCACCCGTTAGCCTACAACCAGCCACGGTTGTGCGTTCAGTTGACGCTGAGGCTACCTTCTCCCGCACTCCAGCTGTGAGAGTCCCGCCACCCATGCGCAGTGTACCCTGCCAGCCGCATGTTGACGTTCAGCGACGCACGGAACCCTCCGTTGACGTTCGCGAGTTACAACAACAACCTAAGTTGTTTTGTTTTGACGCGGTGCGTCAACCTCCGCATTCTAGAGTTGTTTTGACTGCTCAGTATAGACAGTCAAAGCAGTCTCGAGTGAACACTGTATGTCCTCACGCACCTGTTGTGGTTGACAGTTCAGTTGTTGACAGTTCACAGACTGTCAAGCAGTTACATGACGTTGCCTTCTGGTCTGCTACTAATGCACCAGTGCTGTATGTCCTCACGCACCTGTTGTGGTTGACAGTTCAGTTGTTGACAGTTCACAGACTGTCAAGCAGTTACATGACGTTGCCTTCTGGTCTGCTACTAATGCACCAGTGAGAGACTCACTGAGATAACCTAGCTTTTATTGGACAAGGTTCCTGTAGATGAGAAAGTGCTGTTCTCCCTCCTACTGATATTCCTTTGAGGACTCTGTCATTTGGAGAGGAGCCTTAAGCTGCTTAGCCTCCTATGGACTTTAATTAAATCATGATGATTTTTTAAGGATCTTCGTCCGGATCTTGTAACTGCTGCTCCTCGTTCGCCTAAACGTCAGAACTTACACTAGGCCTAGCTACTTCGAAGCCGTTGTTGTAAAGCTAGTGCTCTCTCGCTCTCCTAGAGAGCGTTACGTTGGCTAGGCGGCTGGTTTTTGCACCAGGAGGAGTTTTAGGGATACAGCCTTTGATTTCCCTTCTTTTATACTGGCTTATAGAGCGAGAGTCTGATAGGACACGAGAGAAGTTCTCGGCTTGGTAGTTCATGCCTCTGCCCAGATAGACTTCTCAATTCTGGTAGACTCGCCCTGGCGCCTAGCCAGGAGATGCTCCAAGTTGTTTACAGGTCAACTTCTCAACTTTTGTCGAGCCTTTGAAGTTTTGCTGTACTATTATGTCACACATAACAAGGCTTCCAGGGATGGTAATGGTTCCGCCTCAGTCGCTAACCCCGTCTGTTGCCACACCTGCTCCCGTAGACCCTAAATGGGCTTTGCTGCAAGACATGCAGTCCAAGCTTGTGTCCTTGATAGAGGACTTAAATGCGGAGAAGAACCTTCTGGCCAACAACCTTCCAACCGGTTGGTTGTGCGCCCTGTTGACGCTGAGGTATCCTACTCGCGTCTGCCAGTTGAGGTGGTTCCTCCACCGATGCGACCCAGTGTGGGTTGCCAGTCGCACGTTGACGTTAAGCGACGCTCGGAGGTGGTTGTTGACGTTCAGTGTGTCACTAGGAAGACGTTCAACAACCAGCAGAGGTGACTTGTTGTGACGCAGTGCGTCAACCTCAGCAACCCGGTAGGGTGTTGACTGCACAACCCAGACAGTCTAGACAGTTTCGGGTTGACGCTGTACTTCCTCGCGCACCCATGGTTGTTGACAGTTCACAGACTGTGCAGCAGTGCCATGATATTGCGTCCGGCTCCATCACGCATCCACCAGTGCGACCGGATTCAGCGAGTCAGACGTTGCCCCCTCCGTTGCCGTTTCCTCATCAGTTTCGGATGAGGAACCCTCTGATGAGGACGTTGCTGAACAAGACGATCAACCCCCAGCACTGCTATCCATCCAGAAGATGCTGAAGAAGGAACGCTGCCCAGTCAGGCTGTGGATGAGTCTGGTAGGGACACTGTCATCCGTGGATCAATTTGTGTCACTAGGAAGACTACTCCTCCGTCCTCTTCTATACCATCTAGCTTTTCACTGGAAAAAGGACAAGACGCTAGAAGCGGTCTCAATCCCGGTTTCCGGAAAGATAAAGTCTTGTCTGACTTGGTGAAAGGACTATATCAACCTTAGAGAGGGTCTTTCCCTGACTGTTCAGACTCCCAACCACGTTCTCTTCTCGGACGCATCGGACGTAGGCTGGGGTGCGACATTAGACGGTAGGGAATGCTCGGGATTATGGAACTCGAGTCAAAGGACAATGCATTTCAACTGCAAGGAGCTACTGGCAGTACGTCTGACCTGGAAAAGCTTCAGGTCTCTCCTTCAAGGCAAAGTGGTGGAGGTGAACTCGGACAACACCACGGCTTTGGCGTACATCTCCAAGCAAGGAGGGACCTACTCTCTGACATTGTACGAGATCGCAAGGGACCTCCTCACCTGGTCAAAAGGTCTAGACATTTCACTAGTAACGAGGTTCATCCAAGGCAACTTGAATGTCATGGCAGATTGTCTCAGTCGGAAGGGACAAATAATTCCAATAGAATGGACCCTCCACAAGGATGTATGCAAGAGACTTTGGGCCACCTGGGGCCAGCCAACCATAGATCTCTTCGCAACCTCGATGACCAAGAGGCTCCCAATATTTTGCTCACCAATCCCGGACCCAGCAGCAGTTCATATAGATGCCTTTCTACTAGATTGGTCACATCTAGATCTATATGCATTCCCTCCGTTCAAGATTGTCAACAAGGTACTGCAGAAGTTCGCCTCTCACGAAGGGACAAGGTTGACGCTAGTTGCTTCCCTCTGGCCCGCGAGAGAATGGCTCACCGAGGTACTTCGATGGCTAGTAGACGTTCCCAGAACACTTCCCCTAAGGGTGGACCTTCTACGTCAGCCACGCGTAAAGAAGGTACACCAAGGCCTCCACGCTCTTCGTCTGACTGCCTTCAGACTATCGGAAGACTCTCGAGAGCTAGAGGCTTTTCGAAGGAGGCAACCAGAGTGATTGCTAGAGCAAGGAGAACATCCACCCTTAGAGTCTACCAATCGAAGTGGGAAATCTTCAGAAACTGGTGCAAGTCAGTATCCGTATCCTCGACCAGTACCTCTGTAACTCAAATAGCTGACTTTCTCTTATATCTGAGGAAAGAACGATCTCTTTCAGCTCCCACTATCAAGGGTTACAGAAGCATGTTGGCATCAGTCTTCCGTCACAGAGGCTTAGATCTTTCCAACAATAAAGATCTACAGGACCTCCTTAAGTCTTTTGAGACCACGAAGGAGCGTCGTTTGGTTACACCTGGTTGGAATTTAGACGTGGTACTAAGATTCCTTATGTCAGACAGGTTCGAACCGCTACAATCAGCCTCCCTGAAAGATCTCACCTTTAAGACTTTTCCTGATATGCTTAGCCACAGCTAAAAGAGTCAGTGAGATTCATGCCTTCAGCAAGAACATCGGATTCTCATCCGAAACGGCTACATGTTCTACAACTTGGTTTTCTAGCCAAACACGAGCTGCCTTCTCGGCCTTGACCAATATCGTTCGATATTCCAAAATTATCGTATTATTATTATTATTAAATGCTAAGCTACAACCCTAGTTGGAAAAGCAGGATGCTATAAGCCCAGGGGCCCCAACAGGGAAAATAGCTCAGTGAGGAAAGGAAACAAGGAAAAATAAAATATTTTAAGAATAGTAACATTTAAATAAATATTTCCTATATAAACAATAAAAACTTCAACAAAACAAGAGAAAAAACTAGATACAACAGTGTGCCTGAGTGTACCCTCAAGCAAGAGAACTCTAACCTAAGACAGTGGAAGGCCATGGTACAGAGGCTATAGCACTACCCAAGACTAGAGAACAATGGTTTGATTTTGGAGTGTCCTTCTCCTAGAAGAGCTGCTTACCATAGCTAAAGAGTCTCTTCTACCCTTACCAAGAGGAAAGTAGCCACTGAACAATTACATTGCCGTAGTTAACCCCTGGGGTGAAGAAGAATTGTTTAGTAATCTCGGTGTTGTCAGGTGTATGAGGACAGAGGAAAATCTGTGAAGAATAGGCCAGACTATTCGGTGTCTGTGTAGGCAAAGGGAAAGAACCGTAACCAGAGAGAAGGATCCAATATGGTACTGTCTGGCCAGTCAAAGGACCCCCTAACTCTCTAGCGGTAGTATCACAACGGGCGGCTGGTGCCCTGGCCAACCTACTACCTATGGTTGGAAATGAACTAGAAAGAGTCTTATGTCCTGTAAGAGCTCTTAAGTTCTATTTAAAAACCTTTACGAGGCCCGTCTGAAGCTTTATGGTGTTCAGTTAAGAATCCATCTTTGCCTATGTCAAAGAATGCTTTATCCTATTTTATCAGACTGTTAATACGAGAAGCTCATTCCCATCTGAATGAGGAAGACCAAGCTTTGCTGAAGGTAAGGACACACGAAGTTAGAGCTGTCGCAACTTCCGTGGCCTTTAAACAAAATAGATCTCTGCAAAGTATAATCGACGCAACCTATTGGAAAAGCAAATCAGTGTTCGCGTCTTTTTATCTTAAGAATGTCCAGTCTCTTTACGAGAACTGCTACACTCTGGGTCCATTCGTAGCAACGAGTGCAGTAGTGGGTGAGGGCTCAACCACTACAATTCCCTAATTCCATAACCTTTTTAATCTTTCTCTTGAAATGTTTTATTATTGTTTTTGGGTTGTCCGGAAGGCTAAGAAGCCTTTCGCATCCTACTTGATTTGGCGGGTGGTCAAAGTCATTTCTTGAGAAGCGCCTAGATTAGAGGTTTTGATGAGGTCCTGTTGCATGGGTTGCAACCCTTGATACTTCAGATCCTAGGGGTCGCTCAGCATCCTAAGAGGATCGCGAGGCTCCGTAAGGAAGACGTACTTAAAAAGGCAGAGTAATTGTTCAAGTCGACTTCCTTACCAGGTACTTATTTATTTTATGTTTGTTATTTTGAATAACTGCTAAAATGAAATACAAAATACTTAGCTCATAATAATGTAAACATGTAATGCTGGTCTCTACCCACCCCCCTGGGTGTGAATCAGCTATATGATCACCGGCTAAGTTTAATATTGAAAAATGTTATTTTTATTAATAAAATAAATTTTTGAATATACTTACCCGGTGATCATATATTAAAGGACCCTCCCTTCCTCCCCAATAGAGACCCAGTGGACCGAGGAGAAAATTGGTTCTTTGTTGACTTGGAGTACTAAGTACCTGCTCGACAGATGGCGCTGTTGTTGTACACCCCCACCTGCATAGCGATCGCTGGCGTATTTTGACCGTAGGTTTTTCTGTCGAGCAACAGAGTTGCAGCTATATGATCACCGGGTAAGTATATTCAAAAATTTATTTTATTAATAAAAATAACATTTTATAAGGTTGCATTTTCCTTTAGATTATTTTTCCAACTTAGTTTGTATTTACCTCTGCCAACGAAGTTGGAAGGAGGGAGGTTATATTTTTGCCCATGTTTGTGTGTTTGTGAACAGCTTCCAGGCCACAATTTTAATTGTAGAGTAATGAAACTTGCACGGATTTACTGTTATGTTAAAAGCTGTCTTCTTTCTTCTTCTTTGTCTACATCTTTTCCCACTTCTATGTGGGGTCAATGTTTCTGGTCAGCTTTCTCCATCTACCTCTGTCCCACACCTCATCACCGGTTAATCCCTTAGATCGAAGGTCATCCTTGATACAGTCCACCCACCTTCGCTTTGATCTCCCTCTCCTTCTCGTTCCCTGTACCTCCATTTCCATCACTCTCCTCCCAATATACTGTTCATCTCTTCTCATGACATGACCATACCACCTCAGTCTACTTTCTTGGATCTTATCTGATAGTTTTCTAACTCCTGTGGTACCCCTAATTACATCATTCTGTATCTTATCTCTTCTTGTCACCCCACACATCCATCTCAACATTCTCATCTCTGCCACATCCATCTTTACATGGTCAAGTAAAATGTCCAATTCACCTATTCAGCCATAAGTTCAGTCATCGTTGTCACTGAGACTTCAAACTTGGTTCATATTTGAGGTGCTGCGGCGGAGGTCTGCGCTCTACTGATTGCTCCTCTAGATTAGAATATTTTAGGTAAATTTTACCCGTGCATTACCGCAGGTGCATTAATCTTTGAAGTATTATTCCCTATTTATGATGCCGTGATCCTACATGTAACTATGACAACAAATGCAACCGTATTTAGTCCACTCAGGACAAGGTCCCTGGTTATATCCTTATTCATGTCTGGTCTTTGACCAGTTTTCACCACCATGCTGGCCACTGTGAATTGGTGTTGGCCGGAGACTTTAGCCTGATCAGTCACTGCAAACCAACCTAGTATGGCTGGCCCTGACTAGTATAGAACATTAAGTACATAGGATAAGATGTGTTCCAAGAGTAGGTTTTTTATTTAAAACGTTCTCAAGTGTAACATAATTACCTGAGGCATCCACTTGTTAACCTCCAACTTCTACTTGTATTTGTTTTCAGACATGAACTAGCTATTGTTAGTAAAATGACATAGCTAAGGGGAATAGTGAGGATGGCATTTTTTGAAAATGGCCCCCTGGGGCTCCAAAGCAACGTCAGAAAATAAAAGTACGGAAGTATATGTTTAAGATTACCACCAGCTCGCCAAGGCAAGGATGAGGGGGCCTCTTTACTAACTTAGCCCCCCCCCCATCTCTAGCTATGCCCTTAAATTAGTTACTTATTGATTTATCTGTTACGTTACTCTTATTTGAATTAATTTATTAATTAATTTATTTGCACAAACTTGTTCTTGTCTTTGAGAAATCTCAAGTTCAAAGTTGGTATGTAGGGTATTGATTGATTTTTTCTGGCGTCACAACAACAAAGGTCACTCATGCCGTATTATATAGGGGACTTATAATAGTTGTAAACAGTTTATGAAAAAGCTATATAAATAATGTGTAGTGCAAAAAAAAAAAAAATAAATATTTGTATTCCTTCAGCAACGCACGAGTCGAACGGACTACACATCATAACTGCTCTGATCCTCAGCGACATAAACCCCCTGGCCAAAACACAAATGGATCTCGTTCTGGCACTAAAGAACAATGCCTCGAAACTGCTTCTTGCCATCATGGAGTCTAGAGCAGACTCCGAAAATGCAGAAAGAATCATGCAGAGTATCAACATCAATCAACTGGTGAGATATTTTATAATGTTTTTTTTTATTTGTCTGACTTTGTCTGTTAGAGACAGGGCAGTTGCTTCCCCGCGTTGTTTATGTTGTTTTTTTACACTGCTTTATGGTAATAAGAATTATGAGTAATGGTTATCTTTTGGATTTTTCAATATTAAACTTACCCGATAATCATGTAGCTGTCAACTCCGTTGCCCGACAGAATTCTATGGAGGGATACGCCAGCTATCACAATACTAGAAGGGGGTGTACTTACCAGCGCCACCTGTGGCCAGGTACTCAAGTACAGTGATACCTCGGTAGTCGAACGACTCTATACTCGAACAATTCGGAGTTCGACCAAAATTTTCGAGAAATTTTTGCTGCGGTGCTCGACCAAAAATTCGGTACTCGACCAGCCGAACACGTGACGACCGCATGGGCTTTGTGATGATCGCGCCATCTCGGCCACTCTCGCTTGTTCGGGAAGCATCAGTTCTCTCGAGAGCGTCACTCAGACAACGCGCGATCAGCATTCGTTGTGATTTAGTGATTTTCAGTGCTTTTAATTGCTTTTTTAGCTTTCATAATGAGTCCCAAGAAAGTAATGAGTGTTAAGGGGAAGGAGAAGAGGAAAACAGTGCGAACAACGATCGAGTTGAAGAAGGAAATTATAGCGAAATATGAGAATGGTGTACGAGTGTCCGATTTAGCGGTAGAATACGGAATGGCGAAGTCGACCATTTCTACGTTTTTAAAGCATAAAGAAATGATTAAGAAGGCGAATGTTGCAACGGGAGTTACGGCGGTAACTAAGCAAAGGCCACAAGTGATTGAGGAGATGGAAAAGTTGCTTTTAATATTTATTAAAGAAAAACAGTTGGCCGGGGAAAGTGTTAGTGAAGCGTTCATTTGTGAAAAAGCGTTGCATATCTATGAAGAATTAGTGAAGAAAAGTCCGAGTACCAGTGAAAGTGATTCATTTACATTTAAAGCGAGCAGGGGTTGGTTTGAAAAGTTTCGTAATAGAACAGGTATTCATCGTGTTACTAGGCATGGGGAGGCAGCTAGTTCGGATCAAATTGCAGCCGATAAATACGTGGGGGAATTCGATCGGTACATAAATGAACAAAATTTGATCGCACAACAAGTCTTTAATTGTGATGAGACTGGGTTATTTTGGAAGAAAATGCCAGCCAATACGTACATTACCAAGGACGAGACGAAGATGCCAGGTCACAAGCCAATGAAAGATAGGCTAACATTGTTGCTGTGTGCAAATGCAAGTGGCGATTGCAAGATCAAACCCTTGTTAGTGTACCACTCGGACAACCCCCGGGTGTTCAAACGAAATAATATTTGTAAAAGTGCACTACCAGTTATGTGGCGCTCGAACACTAAATCTTGGGTCACAAGACAATTCTTTACTGAGTGGATAAACGAAGTGTTTGCCCCCCAGGTTAAGGCTTACCTCATTGAAAAGAGCTTGCCAATGAAATGTCTTCTGGTTATGGACAATGCTCCTGCACATCCTCCAGGTCTCGAGGATGACTTGAAAGAAGAATACAGCTTTATCAAAATCAAATTCTTGCCCCCCAATACTACTCCCATACTCCAGCCCATGGACCAACAGGTCATTTCAAACTTCAAAAAACTCTATACCAAGGCCCTTTTCAGAAAGTGTTTTGAAGTGACCAGTGACACGAAGTTGACCCTAAAGGAATTCTGGAAGGAACACTTCAGCATCCTCAACTCTGTTAACATGATTGACCAAGCTTGGCGAGGTGTGACCTATAGGACATTGAACTCTGCCTGGCGTAAGCTGTGGCCATCATGTGTCACAGAGAGGGAGTTTGAAGGTTTCCAACCAGAGGCGGGTCCAAGCACTGCTACCCCTGTAATTTCTGATGACACTGATGTCGTTGAGGAAATTGTTGTCATGGGCAGGAGTTTGGGGCTTGAGGTCGACAAGGATGATATTGATGAGCTTGTAGAAAGCCATTCTACCGAGTTGACTGTGGAGGAATTGTTGCACCTGCAACAACAACAGCAGCAGGATCTGATTGTGGAGCAGGAATCTTCAGAAGAGGATGAGGTAAGGGAGGATGTTCCAAGTTCTCTCATCAATGAAATTTGTTCCAAGTGGGCAGATGTGCAGGCTTTTGCTGAAAAATACCACCCAGAAATTGCAGTAGCAAACCGGGCAGTGCATATGTTTAATGATAGTGTCATGTATCATTTTCGAAGAATACTGCAGAGGAGGAAGAAACAATTAACAATAGACCAGTTTTTCACAAAAGAAAAGAAAGCTGCTACATCAAAGCCTGTTTCTCCTCCAAAGAAGAGACAAAGAAGAGAAGAAACCCCTGAAATAGATCTGCCCACCCTTTCATTGGAGAGAGAAACAACTCCTGAAGGAGAACTACCCCGCCACATCATGGAAGGGGACTCTCCTTCCAAGCAGTAACCTCCCCCTTCCATCCTCTCCACATCCATCCCTGTATGCCATCGAACCGCTGCTCAAAGGTATGTTCACTACAGTACAGAAAATGGTTTAAAATTGTTTTATTTTAGTACAGTAAATGGTTTAAAATTGTTTTATAGGATTTTCTGACCAATTTCATACACATTTAGATAATTATTGTTGTTTAGGTACACGTTTTATTAATATTTTGGGCCTGTTCGAGTGCTTGGGAACGGAATAGAATATATACCATTATTTCTTATGGGGAAAAAAAATTCGGTACTCGAACAAATCGGAGGTCGAACACGGATCTCGAACGGATTATGGTCGAGTACCGAGGTATCACTGTACTTCTTGTTGACACCTCCTCAATTATTCCTCTGTCGTGCTTCCGGCAAGACGTTCTGGGATACGCTTATGTTCTTGGAGTATTTTCACGACTTTGGTGAAGTATTTCTCTTTGATTTCGGCTGTCGCTTTACTGGAAACTTCTATATTAGCTTAGTAACTTTTTGAATTAATTTGATTAATTATGGTGACGAAGAGAGTATGAACTCTCTTTCACCTTTAAATGGCCGACCCTTCCCTTAGACGGAAGTGTTGGTGTCTAAGAGAGTATAGACTCTCTTTCTTAATTTTGCTTAACAAAAGTTATAGATTTATTTTATATCTCTCCGCCTCTTATAGGCCTCTTCGATTAACTTCCTTTTATTATAAACTTATTAAAATTAATTTTTATATTTGTTTATATTCGACCTTCCTAATAGTAGGCGGTCTTTTCTTGGTACCGAAGTTAATTAACATTGAGCCCGTCATTTTGGTTTTACCTGTTAACATATTATGCTATTTTAATGTCTTTGAAAGAATTTCTTTGATAGTCTCGTACTGTTTTCAAAGTTGAACTAACGTTTTGTTTTGTCTCTGCTGTTGTTGACGTTCAGAACGTTCAACTTGCGCTCTATCGTTACGATAGAGAAAGAATTTTCACGGTTTCACGTTGCAGTAAGAGTAACCGTGTCTAGCGTTTTGTTCATTCTTTCTTAACTTAATGGTTTTAATCCTAATAAAGGAACTTTTCATTTTGGGAAATATTTCAGTTTTTTCCTTTAACAATAATATGTTTTAACGATATATATGATTGGGCTCTTCTCTCAGGTTCTAAGTCAAGAGAGAGAGAGAGAGAGAGAGATAGAGACGGAGGGAGAAAGAGGAGGATAAACGTTTCATTCAAGCGAGTAACGTTGTTATCGTTTTTGCTCTTCTCCCTAGTCTCTTTAGGGGAAGAAGGTAAACGTTTCTAGAGTGATCTAGTGTTTAGTCTCTTTCCAGCCACTGAATTATTTATCTTTCATTAGATTTTTCTGTTACATTGTAATTCTGTTTTCGCAATTACTAACTTTTGAGAAAGGATAGAATTGCGTGTTTCAGGTACAAACCACTTAAAGTTTCGAGTTCAGTGAAATAAGTGCAAACAGAAAATCAAAGTGATAAGTGATTAGCGCAAAGTGTGTCAGTGTTGTGCAAGAGGGTACTTCTGTGCGCGCCAGTCGTCCTCCCAGTCCGGGACCTCTTGCAAGCTCCCAAGCCCAGGGGAGAAGCAATGTCGAAGGGCAGAAGGGTTCAGCAGGCCTTGATCGGCGCACAGAAGTATCCTCGGTGGTTGTGGGCGTGTCTTACCGAGACCGTCACTCCCACCCGCAGACGATTGAGCCCTTATTTTGCTCGTTTGCAGAAGAAATTTAGGGGAGAAAACGCTGGTCTCAGGTCTCAAGACCTCTTAAACGTAAAGTCCAGACCTATGCCAGACGTACGAAGTTAGAGTTCAACAACCCGGATGCAGTCATTGGGTTAGCTCTGACTCTCCTCAGTCATCAGTTGAATGCACTCCGCCTAAGAGGAGTAAGGTTCTGCCACAACAGAGCTCGACTGTTAAGGCTTTACCTCAGCCTACTGTAGTTTCTGCCGACCCCAAGTGGACTCTACTACAGTCCATGCAAGCACAGCTTTCGGACTTGATGCGTGAGTGTCGGGCTGAGAGTGTTGCGCCTCCGCCTCCGCCTACACTCCCTCCGCCTGCGCTCGCTCCGCCTGCGCTCGCTCCGCCTGATCGCAGTACCACCTGCCAGGCGTACGATGTTGAGCCACGTTCTGAGTTTGCTGTTCCCAGTGGTGTTCAGCCTCCGCCTTCCTTAAGGCAACCTTTACAATGGGATCAGGAGGATTATACCTCTCTTCCTCCGCCTCCACTTGCTGCTCCACCAGTGATGCAACACTCGGTTGAGGTACAACAACCTCTCCCGTCCATGAGTCAGTCTCCTCAGCTCTCGCTGCAGCGAGCTCAACCCTCCTCAAGGCAAGCACCTCAACACCTTAGCCTTGCGCCTCAGGAGCCTCAACTTGCGAGATTTTTACTGCGTTCTGCGCAGCCACTACCTTTTCGCTCTCAGCTCACACCGCAGGAACCTCAACTCGTTCCTCAGGAACTTGCTACTGCGCATCCGCCAACCACTCAGCAAGCGCAACCCTTGAGTTCAGCCACTCATGCCAGGAGTCAGCCTCCTCCACCCATGCGCCTGCCTTCTGCTACTTCCTTTGATCAGCCTTTGCAGACTGAGCCTCAGGTGTTCCCTCAACAGAGTCTTGAAGAGGAAACCACAACTATTGTTGTTCCAGCTCGTTCTGACTCTGCTGTTCAGCATACCTTACCTCCATTTTCAAACCTTATGATAATGGAGGTTATTTGTATTACTTATAAAAATATATTTGTATTCCTGGCAATATATTTTTAACAATATCGCAAAATATGGCAAAAATATGAATCATGAGTTATGAATGTAAGGTGGTATATATTATGTTGATATTAAAACCCCATGCAAGCATGCATTAAGCACTCTAGCACTGGTCATGGAATTTCTGAGAAATGTTAAACGCCATGCACACGCTCTGCTTACCTTACATGCTCTGCTTACAGCATGCTCTGCATACTACATGCTCTGCATACAGCATGCTCTGCATTCAGCATGCTCTGCATACAACATGCTCTACATACAGCATGCTCTGCATACAGCATGCTCTGCATACAACATGCTCTGCATACAGCATGCTCTGCATTCAGCATGCTCTGCATACAACATGCTCTGCATACAGCATGCTCTGCATTCAGCATGCTCTGCATACAACATGCTCTACATACAGCATGCTCTGCATACAGCATACTCTGCATACAACATGCTCTGCATACCTTACCGCATGCTTCTCAGTCACACATCTTTGGTTGTTGCCAACTCACTAGACTGTCAAGCAGTTTCATAACGTTGCCTTCTAGTCTGCTGCTTTTGCACCAGTGAACCCTCACTGAGAGAACTTAGCTTTTCTAGGATATGGTCCCTGTAGATGAGAAAGTTCTTTTCTCCCTCCTTCTGATATTCCCTTGAGGACTCTGTCATTTGGAGGGAGCCTTTAGCTGCATAGCCTCCTATGGACTTTTATTTAAGCATAACATGCTTCCAGGGAAGGTAATGGTTCCACTTCAGTCGCTAATCCCGTCTGTTACCACACCTGCTCCCATAGACCTTGAGCTGTGTTACAAGACATGCAGTCCAAGCTTAGTCCTTGTTAGAGGATTTTTTGTTTACGGAGTCAATGTGTCACGGGGAAGACGTTCAACAACCAACAGAAGTGACTTGTTGTGACGCAGTGCGGCAACCTCAGCAACCCGATAAGGAGTTTGTCTGTACGACCCAGACAGTCTAGACAGATTCGGGTTGTCACTGTACTTCCTCGCTTGCCCATGATTGACAGTTCACAGACTGTGCAGCAGTACCATGATCTTGTGTCCGGCTCCGTCAGACGACTGGCTTTTAAGAGCTCCCACAAGTCGTCGCTGTCTGGAGATTTTCAAATGGACTATGGATCTGACCAAGGAACTGGGCCTCCTGGTCAATTTTGAGGAGTCTCAGCTCGTCCCATCCCAGACCATTGTCTCCTTGGGTATGGATCTTCAGAGTCGAGCTTTTCGGACTTTTCCGTCGGCCCCAAGGATCTTCCAAGCCCTAGAATGCATCCAGAGCATGCTGAGAAGGAACCGATGCTCAGTCAGGTAGTGGATGAGTCTAACAGGGACACTTTCATCGCTGGCCCTGTTCATCGTGTTAGGGAGACTCCACCTCCCCCCCCTTCAGTATCATCTAGCTGCTCACTGGATAAAGGACATGACGCTAGAGACGGTCTCAGTTCCTGTTTCCGAAGAGAGGAGGTCTTCTCTCGCGTGGTGTAAGAACAGCTTTCTTCTCAAGGAAGTCTACCTTTGGCTGTTCAGAAACACGACCGCCGTCTCCTCTCGGACGCATCAGACACGGGCTGGGGTGCGACTTTGGACGGACAGGAATGCTCGGGAACATGGAATCAGGAGCAAAGGACACTTCACATCAATTGCAAGGAGTTGTTGGCGGTTATTCTGGCCTTGATAAACTTCAAGTCCCTCCAGCTTAACAAAGTGGTGGAGGTGGACTCTGACAACACCACAGCCCTGGCTTACATCTTCAAGCAGGGAGGGACTCTTTCGTGGAAGTTGTTCTAGATCGCAAGGGACCTACTCATCTGGTCTAAAGATCGAAAGCTAACTGGTAACGAGGTTCATTCAGGGCGGTATGAATGTCATGGCAGATCGCCTCAGACGGAAGGGTCAGGTCATCCCCACAGAGTGGACCCTTCTCAAGAATGTTTGCAGCAGACTTTGGGCCCTGTGGGGTCAGCCAACCATAGATCTGTTCCTACCTCGATAACCTAGAGACTCCTGTTGTATTGTTCTCCGATTCCAGACCCAGCAGCAGTTCACGTGGATGCTTTTCTGCTGGATTGGTTCCATCTCGACCTGTATGCATTCCCGCCGTTCAAGATTGTCAACAGGGTACTTCAGAAGTTCTCCTCTCACAAAGGGACACGGCTGACGTTGGTTGGCTCCGCTCTAGCCCGCGAGAGAATGGTTCTTAGAGGTACTGCAATGGCTGGTCGACATTCCCAGGACTCTTCCTCTAAGAGTGAACCTTCTAAGTCTACCTCACGTAAAGAAGGTACACCCAATCCTCCACGCTCTTCGTCTGACTGCCTTCAGACTTTCGAAAGACTCTCAAGAGCTAGGGGCTTTTCGAAGGAGGCAGCCAGAGCGATTGCCAAAGCAAGGAGAACATCCACTCTCAGAATCTATCAGTCTATAGGGGAAGTCTTCCGTAGCTGGTACAAGACCAATGCAGTTTCCTCAACCAGTACCACTGTAACCCAGATAGCTGACTTCCTGTTATATCTAAGGAAAGTAAGATCCCTTTCAGCTCCTACGATCAAGGGTTACAGAAGTATGTTGGCAGCGGTTTTCCGCCACAGAGGCTTGGATCTTTCCACCAACAAAGATCTACAGGACCTCCCTAGGTCTTTTGAGACCTCAAAGGAACGTCGGTTGTCCACTCCAGGCTGGAATCTAGACGTGGTCCTAAGGTTCCTTATGTCTTCAAGATTTGAACCTCTCCAATCAGCCTCTTTTTAGGACCTCACATTAAAAACTCTTTTCCTCGTGTGCTTGACAACAGCTAAAAGAGTAAGTGAGATCCACGCCTTCAGCAGGATCATTGTTTTCACATCTGAAACGGCTACATGTTCCTTGCAGCTCGGTTTTTGCTAAACGAGCTTCCTTCACGTCCTTGGCCTAAGTCGTTCGAGATCCCAAGCCTGTCCAACTTGGTGGGGAATGATCTGAAGAGAGTACTTTGCCCAGTTAGAGCTCTTAGGTACTATCTAAAAAGGTCTTAACCTTTACAAGGACAATCAGAAGCCTTATAGTGTGCTATCAAGAAACCTTCTTTTCCAAGTTCTAAGAACTCAGTTTCTTACTATTCAGGCTTCTGATTAGAGAAACACATTCTCATCTGAAGGAAGAAGACCTTGCTTTGCTGAAGGTAAGGACACATGAAGTGGGAGCTGTGGCTACTTCAGTGGCCTTCAAACAGAGCCATTCTCTGCAGAGTGTTATGGATGCAACCTATTGGAGAAGCAAGTCAGTGTTCGCATCATTCTATCTCAAAGATGTCCAGTCTCTTTACGAGTACTGCTACACCCTGGGACCATTCGTAGCAACGAATGCAGTAGTAGGCGAGGGCTCAGCCACTACATTCCCATAATCCCATAACCTTTTAACCTTTCTCTTGAATACTTTTTATGGGTTGTACGGTCGGCTAAGAAGCCTTCCACATCCTTGTTGATTTGGCGGGTGGTCAATTCTTTCTTGAGAAGCGCCGAGGTTAAAGGTTGTGATGAGGTCCTTTAGTATGGGTTGCAGCCCTGTATACTTTAGCACCTTTGAGTTGATTCAGCCTCCCAAGAGGAACGCTGCGCTCAGTAAGGAAGACGATCTTATTAAAGGCAGAGTAACGGTTCAAGTCGACTTCCTTACCAGGTACTTATTATTTCATTGTTATTGTGGATAACTGATTATATGAAATACGGGATACTTAGCTATCCTTTAATCTTGTACACTGGTTTTCACCCACCCCCCTGGGTGTGAATCAGCTACATGATTATCGGGTAAGTTTAATATTGAAAAATGTTATTTTTATTAGTAAAATAAATTTTTGAATATACTTACCCGATAATCATGATTTAATCGACCCTCCCTTCCTCCCCATAGAGAACCAGTGGACCGAGGAATAATTGAGGAGGTGTCAACAAGAAGTACTTGAGTACCTGGCCACAGGTGGCGCTGGTAAGTACACCCCCTTCTAGTATTGTGATAGCTGGCGTATCCCTCCATAGAATTCTGTCGGGCAACGGAGTTGACAGCTACATGATTATCGGGTAAGTATATTCAAAAATTTATTTTACTAATAAAAATAACATTTTATGCCAAAAGATAATAAAAATTTAGGAATTACAGTATTTATTAGGCTTTAATGAAGCCTATAATCATCACTTGTTGTGACTGTACAACGAGTCACGAATTTCTTTCTTGCCTCTTGGGATGTTCCAAATCATATTTAGGTATGTAAACCTAAGTTCTATTTAACTGAATTATGTTTTTTAAAATTCTTTTCTTTCTAGCTTGACATCGTATCAAACTTGTACCATCAAGAAAACTTGGATGATGAAGAGATCGATGATGGTGCAGCTGATAACGATAATGATGTATCGCCCAAAGAGGTCAGCACTGTAATATCTTCAAATTCTTGCCATAAGCAGATCTTTCTTTTTGATGCATTAAAGCTATTTTTACAAGCAAAGTTTGCCTTCTCTATAAGGTTTGTGATGGCTTTTGCATCCTTAGTATAAATGGGTGCTTGCTTTTAATTAGGAAATAGATTGCAAGTGATTTATAAGTTTCTTTTATTTTTTCAATGGTTGAAAAAATCAATGCATTATCATCTTCAAATAATTTTGCATTCAAAGTTAGACAAGAAATAATTTCTTTTCACTACTGTCTTTTGTTTTGACTTTAGGGTATAGGTTTGAATCCTTACTAGTTCAGAAGTGCTTGTGAAAATAATTTTCCCTTGAGTTTGTGATCTCTTATTCCTTGCGGGCTTAATTGGCGGTATTCTCAAATTTATTAGTTCAGAACTACAGTATATGCGTATGTATTAGATTTTATTGGATTTTTATTTGTGTTCCAGGTTGGCCACAATATATATCTTCTCTGTCATCAATTAGCAAAACATAATCGAGAACTGGAGGAAATGCTGTGTAAGAGTAACAACGAGAAACTTAGCCAAGCTCTCTCCCATTATCGCGAAAATACTGCTCAGATAGAAGTGAGTATTTTGGTTCTTGTTAAAATTATGTGATGGTAAATTGTTCATATGTGCATTTATATGTTTCTTGCTACTGCTTTACTTTTCTGGTAATACAGAAGGTCCTCAACTCACAAACTTAATAGGTTCCAAGAATCTGTTTGTATGTCAAATTATTTATACAGTATATTAAATTCTGATCATTTTTTCCTGTTAGGCCTAGCTTAACTCTTTTGCCTACAATTTCCAGCAGGAAAACAACAAATTGTACCATTTCTTCTTAAATAAATGCAGTATTGTATTAGGTTATTGAAAATGTCATTTTGCACAATGTATTAAATTGCCTATTGTTTTATTACAATATTTCTTTATCTTGTTGCAGTATACAAACTTTTTCAATATTAATCTTACCCGATGATCATGTAGCTGTCAACTCTGTTGCCCGACAGAAATCTACGGTCGGGATACGCCAGCGATCGCTACCCAGGTGGGGGTGTACTCAACAGCGCCATCTGTGAGCAGGTACTCAAGTACTTCTTGTCAACAAGAACTCAATTTTTCCTCTGTCGTGCCTCCGGCTAGACCTACTTGGATACGCTGTTGATTCTGGAGTTATTGTTCACGATTTGGTGATGTATTTGCTCTAGAGTTTAGCCTTCGCTATTCAGGAAGCTTTATCATTAGCTTAGCAAGCTTTTGGAATTAATTTGATTTAATTATGGTGACGAAGAGAGTATGGACTCTCTTTCCCTTTTAAATGGCCGACCCTTCCCTTAGACGGTAGTGTTGGTGTCGAAGAGAGTATAGACTCTCTTTCACTTTTAAGAATTTATGCTATTTTAATGTTTTTGAAAGAATTTCTTTGATAGTCTCGTACTTTTTCAAAGTTGAACTAACGTTTTGTTTAGTCTCCGCAGTTGTTGACGTTCAGAACGTTCAACTTGCGCTCTATCGTTACGATAGAGAGAGTTTTTCACGGTTTCACGTTGCAGTAAGAGTAAACCGATTCTAGCGTTTCGTTCATTCTTTCTTAGCTTAAATGGTTGTAATTCTAATAAAGGAACTTTTTATTTGGGAAACCTTTCAGTTTTTTTCCTTTAACAAATAATATGTTTTAACGATATATATAATTGGGCTCATCTCTCAGGTTCTAAGTCAAGAGAGAGAGAGAGAGAGATAGAGACGGAGGGAGAGAGAGGAGGATAAACGTTTCGTTCAAGCGGGTAACGTTGTTCTCGTTTTTTGCTCTTCTCCCTAGTCGATATAGGGGAAGAAGGTAAAACGTTTCTAGAGTTTTATTCTTGTTCCCAGGCTTTATGCGGTGAGAGATTTTAAACGTAGTTTATTTGATCTAGTGTTTAGTCTCTTTTCCAGCCACTGAATTCTTTATCTTTCATTATGTTTTTCTGTTACATTGTAATACTGTTTTCGCAATTACTACCTTTTAATGAAGGATAGGATTGCGTGTTTCAGGTACAAACCACTTAAAGTTTCGAGTTCAGTGAAATAAGTGCAAACAGAAAATCAAAAGTGATAAAGTGATATGCGCAAAGTGTTACAGTGTTGCGTTCGAGGGTTCGTCTGTTCGTGCCAGTTGTTCACCTAGTCCGATACCTCTTACAAGCTCCCAAGACCAGGGGAGAAGTAATGTCGAAGGACTTATGGGTTCCTCAGGCCTTGATCGACGAACAGACGTTTCCCTCCGTGGTTTCGGGTGTATCTACACACGTTGCCGACGTGATCACCCCACCCACACAAAGACGAGAGAGCCCATTTATTCCTCGTCTGCGGAAGAGGTTTCTCGCAGAAACCATGGACCAAATCTTGCAGCTTTTAAGTGCAAGTCGGTCCCTTCCGCGCAAGTCCAACGGCCTAGGTGTAGCCACTGGGTCAGTTCGGACTCGCTGCAGTACGACAACTGCACACCTCCTAAGAGAGGCTAGGTGGTACCGCAACAGGCAGTAACTCCGTCTGTTGCCGCACCAGCTGTTTTAGACCCTCAGTCACAACGGACAGTAGCTCCGTTTGTTGTTGTCTTTCATAGACCCTAGTGGTCCATGCTGCAGACTATACAGTCTCAGCTTGCTCCTTCATGCAGGAGTATCATGCTGGAAGGTTGACAATGCAGCCTGTTAACCTACAACCCGCCGAGGTTGTGCGCTCAGCAGATACTGCGGCTGCCTGCTCCCACCCTCCACCTGTGAGAGCTCCACCACCGATGCGCAGTCCACCCTGCCAGACGCATGTTCTTGCTGCACCATCTGCTAACATGCGTGAGCTACCGCATCAGCAGTGGGAAGGTTCTGTAGAGCTGCCGGGTTCCAGCACTATGCGGCATTCTCCGCAGCCCATGCAGCATGCTCTGCATACCTTACAGCATGCTCTGCATACCTTACAGCATGCTCTGCATACCTTACAGCATGCTCTGCATACAGCATGCTCTGCATACCTTACAGCATGCTCTGCATACCTTACAGCATGCTCTGCATACCTTACAGCATGCTCTGCATACAGCATGCTCTGCATACCTTACAGCATGCTCTGCATACAGCATGCTCTGCATACCTTACAGCATGCTCTGCATACCTTACAGCATGCTCTGCATACCTTACAGCAATGCTCTGCATACCTTACAGCATGCTCTGCATACCATACCGCATGCTCCTCAACCCACCGCAGCCCCTCCCACGCACCAGCACTCTGCTTTTGTTGTTGCCAGCTCCCACACTCCGACTGCGGAGAAGGTTGACGATGCACCCGTGGGCCTACACCTCCCACGGTTGTGCGCCCGGCATGGCTTCCTGCTCTCACACTCTTGTTGTGAGAGCTCCTCCACCCATGCACAGTCAACCCTGCCAGATGTATGATGACTCCCACACACAGAGCACTCCGTTGCCGTGCGGGAGCTACCACAAGCTGCCGTGTTTTGACACGGTGTGTCAGCCTCCGCAGCACACTGTGGTTACCGCCACTCGCCAGCAGCAAACTAGTCAGGCAGGAGTTGAGGCTTCCCCACACAAGTTGTTGCCAACTCACAAACTGTCATGCAGTTACATGACGTTGCCTTCTGGTCTGCTACTTATACACCAGTGCTGTATGTCCTCACGCTCCTGTTGTGGTTGACAGTTCAGTTTTTGACAGTTCACAGACTGTCAAGCAGTTTCATAACGTTGCCTTCTGGTCTGCTGCTTTTGCACCAGTGAAACCCTCACTGAGAGAACTTAGCTTTTCTCGGATATGGTTCCTGTAGATGAGAAAGTGCTGTTCTCCCTCCTTCTGATATTCCCTTGAGGACTCTGTCATTTGGAGAGGAGCCTTAAGCTGCTTAGCCTCCTATGGACTTTTATTTAAGCATAACATGCTTCCAGGGAGGGTAAATGGTTCCGCTTCAGTCGCTAACCCCGTCTGTTGCCACACCTGCTCCCATAGACCTTGGGCTTGGTTGCAAGACATGCAGTCCAAGCTTAGTCCTTGATAGAGGATTTTTTACGGACGCTGAGGTATCCTACTCACGTCCGCCAGTTGAGATGGTTCCTCCACCGGTGCGACCCAGTGTGGGTTGACAGTCGCACGTTGATGTTATGCTACTCTCGGAGGTGGTTGTGGACGTTCAGTGTGTCACTGGGAAGACGTTCAACAACCAGCAGAGGTGTCTTGTTGTGACGCAGTGCGGCAACCTCAGCAACCCGATAAGGGGTTGTCTGTACTACCCAGACAGTCTAGACAGTTTTGGGTTGTCGCTGTTCTTCCTCGCTTCCCCATGGTTGACAGTTCACAGACTGTGCAGCAGTACCATGATCTTGTGTCCGGCTCCGTCACGCATCCACCAGTGCGACCGGATTCAGCGAGTCAGACGTTGCCCACTCCGTTGCCGTTTCCTCATCAGTTTCGGATGAGGAACCCTCTGATGAGGACATGGCTGAACAAGAAGATCAATCCCCAGCCCTGCTATCCATCCAGAAGATGCTGAAGAAGGAATACAGCCCTGTCAGGCTGTGGATGAGTCTGGTTAGGACACTGTCATCCGTGGTGCATTTGGTGTCACTTGGAAGACTACACCTCCGTCCTCTTCGGTTTCATCTAGCTCTTCACTGGAAAAGGACAAGACGCTAGAAGCGGTCTCGATCCCGGTTTCCGGAAGATAAGTCTGGTCTAACCTGAGGAAAGGACTTTATCAACCTTTTATAGGGTCTTCCCCTGACTGTTCAGACTCCCAACCACGTTCTCTTCTCAGACGCATCGGACGTAGGCTGGGGTGCGACCTTAGGCGGTAGGGAATGCTCGGGATTATGGAACTCGCGTCAAAGGACAATGCATTTTAACTGCAAGAAGCTTCTGGCAGTAAGTCTGACCTGGAAAAGCTTCAGGTCTCTCCTTCAAGACGAAGTCATGGAGGTCAACACGGACAACTCCCTGCTTTGATGTTCATCTCCTAGCAAGGAGGGACCTACTCTCTGATATGGTGCGAGTTCGCTAGTGACCTCCTCTCCTGTTCAACAGGTCTAGACTTTTCACTAGTAACAAATTTCTTCCAAGGCAACTTGAATGTCTTAGCAGTTTGTCTCAGTAGGAAGGGACAATAATTCCAACATATTGGACCCTCCACAGAGATGTATGCAAGAGACTTTGGGTCACCTGGGGCCATCCAACCATAGATCTCTTCGCAACCTCGATGTCCAAGAGGCTCTCAATACTTTGCTCACCTATCCCGGACCCAGCAGTGGTTCTTTTAGATGCCTTTCTACTAGATTAGTATCATCTAGATCTATATGCATTCCCTCCGTTCTAGATTGTCAACAAGGTACTGCAGAAGTTCGCCTCTCACGATGGGACAAAGTTAACACGCGAGAGAATAACTTACCGAGGTACTTCGATGGCTAGTAGACGTTCCCAGAACTCTTCCCCTAAAGGTGGACCTGCTACATCTGCCAAGCGTAAGAAGGTACTCCAAGGCCTCCACGCTCTTCGTCTCACTGCCTTCAGAGTATCGAAAGACTCTCGAGAACTAGAGGTTTTTCGAAGGAGGCAACCAGAGAGATTGTTAGAGCAAGGAGAACATCCACCCTTAGAGTCTACCAATCGAAGTGGGATATCTTCCTAAACTGGTGCAAGTCAGTATCCGTATCCTCGACCAGTACCTCTGTAACTCAAATAGCTGACTTCCTCTTATATCTGAGAAAAGAGCGATCTCTTTCAGCTCCCACTTTCAAGGGTTACAGAAGCATGTTGGCATCAGTCTTCCGTCACAGAGGCTTAGATCTTTTCAACAATAAAGATCTACAGGACCTCCTTAAGTCTTTTGAGACCACGAAGGAGCGTCGTTTGGTTACACCTGGTTGGAATTTAGACGTGGTTCTAAGATTCCTTATGTTAGACAGGTTCGAACCACTTTAATCAGCCTCCCTGAAAGATCTCACCTTTAAGACTCTTTTCCTGATATGCTTAACCACAGCCAAAAGAGTCAGTGAGATTCATGCCTTCAGCAAGAACATCGGATTCTCATCCGAAACGGCTACATGTTCTACAACTTGGTTTTCTAGCCAAACACGAGCTGCCTTCTCGGCCTTGGCCAATATCGTTCTATACTCCAAACTTATCGTATGGTTGGTAATGAACTAGAAAGAGTCTTATGTCCTGTAAGAGCTCTTAAGTTCTTTTTTAAAAAAAAAAAAAAAAAAAAAAACCTTTACGAGGCCCGTCTGAAGCTTTATGGTGTTCAGTTAAGAAACCATCTTTGCCTATGTCAAAGAATGCTTTATCCTATTTTATCAGACTGTTAATACGAGAAGCTCATTCCCATCTGAATGAGGAAGACCAAGCTTTGCTGAAGGTAAGGACACACGAAGTTAGAGCTGTTGCAACTTCCGTGGCCTTTAAATAAATAGATCTCTGCAAAGTATAATCGACGCAACCTATTGGAAAAGCAAGTCAGTGTTCGCGTCTTTTATCTTAAGAATGTCCAGTCTCTTTACGAGAACTGCTACACTCTGGGACCATTCGTAGCAACGAGTGCAGTAGTGGTGGGGGCTCCACCACTACAATTCCCTAATTCCAGAACCTTTTTAATCTTTCTCTTGAAATATTTCTGGGTTGTCCGGAAGGCTAAGAAGCCTTCCGCATCCTGGTTGATTTGGCGAGTGGTCAAATTCTTTCTTGAGATTGATTGATTGATTTAAAGTTTTCAGGCATCCTGACATCTGAGGTCATTGACGCCGGTCTTTCTTGAGAAGCGCCTAGATTAGAGGTTGTGATGAGGTCCTTTAGTATGGGTTGCAGCCCTTTATACTTCAGCACCTAGGAGTCGTTCAGCATCCTAAGAGGACCGCTAGGCTCAGTAAGGAAGACGTACTTAAAAAAGGCAGAGTAATGGTTCAAGTCGACTTCCTTACCAGGTACTTATTTATTTTATGTTTGTTATTTTGAATAACTAATAAAATGAAATACGGGATACTTAGCTTCTTTGTTAACATGTATGCTGGTCTCCACCCACCACCCTGGGTGTGAATCAGCTACATGATCATCGGGTAAGATTAATATTGAAAAATGTTATTTTCATTAGTAAAATAAATTTTTGAATATACTTACCCGATGATCATGAATTAAAGAACCCGCCCTTCCTCCCCATAGAGAACCAGTGGACCGAGGAGAAAATTGAGTTCTTGTTGACAAGAAGTACTTGAGTACCTGCTCACAGATGGCGCTGTTGAGTACACCCCCACCTGGGTAGCGATCGCTGGCGTATCCCGACCGTAGATTTCTGTCGGGCAACAGAGTTGACAGCTACATGATCATCGGGTAAGTATATTCAAAAATTTATTTTACTAATGAAAATAACATTTTGATACATCTGAGATTTATAATTTCAGTTGGATTTGTGTTTCTCTGAATGTTTGTAAATTGGGGACATCCCGTATATGTTGAGTAATCCCTCTCTGCAGCCAACAGAGATTAGAATCATCCCGAAGATCATCAGGTTGCAAACGCAAAATTTAAAAAGAGAAATTAATGACGAGGTGTTATATCAAGGAAGATTCTTTCCTGCTGTTGAAGTTCTTGGATCTATTAAAGATATTTTTTCAGATTGTAAGAAGCGATCGGACGATGGAACAGATTGTCTTCCCCATCCAAGAGATTTGTAATTATTTAACACCGGAGACCAAGCACAGGGTGTATTATACGGCAGAGTTGGACGAGCAGGGGTCGAAAGTGACTGATTTCTTTGAGAAGTGCCATGATATGTTTATTGAAATGCAGTGGCAAAAGAAATTGAAAAGTAAGGGCTAATTTGTTCATGAATTGAGAAAATGTATTACACTAATTCCTTTTGTATCTCTTATGTCCTCTATCTACACTCGACCATAACGGCATAGTTTTTTAATTGTGAAGCAATGGGGAAAATACAAATATAAACAAAACTAGTGCATATCAATAATTGCATTCTCAATATTTGTATGCTGTTGTATAATTTTATGTATTTTTTGATACAGTACTTTTCTTACTTCATTGAAGATCTTTCTTATTTCTTTTAATTTTATGTGCAAGATAAGGTTACCTGTCCCTATCTATATGCAATTTAACTATATCTGTATTACCATTTGGAGTTAGTGCATTAGAATACTGTTTTATTGCATTAATTAAATATAGCAAACGAGATCATAACTCTTAACTTATTAGGTGCCATTGGACATATTTTGTCCATTTTGAAAACCAGTTATTTCTCTTTATATCATTTATTGGTGTGAGAATTTTTATAAATGCCTGACATTATGCAGTACATTATGTACAGTATATCATTGGATATTAGATTTAATCAACTATATGATAAAAGGTTTTTATAAAGTCTTGTCTTTTATAGCTTTTTTGGTTAGATAAGTTATGTAAAATGTCCAAGAAAGAGGGATGGAGCTTGAATTTCAAATTATTTGGTGTAGGGTTAGCTCAAGGGGTTAATATCTTTTATTATAATAACTTTTTCAGTTCTTACATTAAAATACAGAAAATATATTTTTCTAGTACTGTACTGATAGATGACAAGTATACATTATTTAGGTTTTCCTTTTATATATAGTTTAAATCAGTAAGTAGGTAAATAGTTCCTATAGTGTATTTGAATTGTGTCAAATGTGTTATTGTTCTTTACAGGTCAGGCTGTGTTATCAACTATTAGTAATTATATGTCTCTCTGGGGGAAACTCCTCTTCTTGTTGGCTCTCATGATAAATCTCGTCGTAGCTTTCTTCTATCCGTTTATTAATCAGTCACCACGTAAGTAATTTGAGCTTGAAACTATTAAATAAGGTTATATTGACTCCTAGGAGAGCTTGAAACTATTAAATAAGGTTATATTAACTCCTAGGATGGACTTACAATGTTGTTTTGCTTGTGGAATTCCTAATCTCATTTACTCATTTGGCTATTTTGTTGACTTGTGAATGTGTTCTGTTGAGGAAACTTGGAGGTGAAGAGAGAAAATAGCATTCAAAATAAAGCAGATTGAATTAATGCAAATATTCAATTAGAATTGATACTACTTTAAAAGATTTTTATACTCACAGCAAATAAATTTTACTGAACAGATAGATGTGAGGAACTTCATTGTCAAAATTGGCATGTAGAATATAAAATGATCTGCTGCATCTACATTAGAAATATTTTTAATGGGAAGATCTGGCAGGGGGAGTGGATCCAGTGTCCTTGACATATTAATTTTTTTACTTTTTCGTATAGCTTTATTTCCAATTATTTTCACATGCCAAATTTCAGCTAAATCTTTCTAGGGTATAACAGCTGGATAATAAATTGGGTTATTTTCAAGACAAAAGCTCATGTTTATGATTATTATTACTAGCTAAGTTACAACCTTAGATGGAAAAGCAGGATGCTATCAGCCCAAGGGTTTCAACAGGGAAAATTAACACTGAGTGAAGAAAGGTAATAAGAAAATAAATAAACTACAAGAGAAGTAATGAACAATTAAAATAGAATATTTTAGGAACAGTAACAACATTAAAATAGATCTTTTATACATAAACTATAAAGAGATTTATGTCAGCCTGTTCATCATAAAAACATTCACTGCAACTTTAAACTTTTGAAGTTCCACCAATTCAACTGCCTGATCAGGACGATCATACCACAACTTGATCACAGCTGGAATAAAACTTCTAGAATACTGTGTAGTATTGAGTCTTATGATGTAAACGAGTAGGTAAAGAATACTGTTCTTTGTAATCTGTTAGCGAAGAAAATAATAAGAATGAACACTAATGTAGTAGGGCACTTCTATTAGTTTTAGAATTAAGACCTTGTAATAAAAGTGCTGAAAGCAACCAAGGCCAATCAGAGCTGAGGTGGGGAAAATACCTCAGTTGTTCTATGAAGTAAAAGTTGAAAAAGGTTGGACAGTAAGATGGAAGAAAGAAATAGAGGTAAAATAGAATGCTAAGTGGGTGCAGTTAGTGGCTTGTGATAAACTATATAGACCCTTAAGGATTGCTACAGCAGTCCAAGTATGTTAGGTTTTGAAAGTGAAAGAAGTGCATTCAGGCATATGCATAAGCTAAACTATAGACAAAGGAACAGGCTGTTGTTTTCTGTATGGAAACTTCATGTGTTTTGTCAATACCCAAAGTTAAATTTTTTTGCAATATTTGAGTCTTAGATCTACCACTTCCACAATTAACTAGTAGGATAGAATTTCCAATTCTATTACATCAGTGGAAACTTGTCGCAATTCTTTTTCTATAGAGCAGGTTGACATGTCTCATTTTATATGTGTTATTTAACTTACTGATTTCGATATATTTCATAATCTTTTATTGTAGTCATTTATAGTTTCAAATTGCTTTTGCTGTTCCAACCACATTTGCCAAAGGGGTGACCTCCTTCTTTGGTCAATAAGTGACAAAGCCATCAGATTTGACAAAAGAAGATTCTGTTCTTTCATCACCAAAAACTGTATATTTGAGACTAGTCATTTATGTTTGTCGGTTGAGTTGTACCGAAAAGGGTTTTATTTGAAGGAATGTTTTATTAATTTTTACCTGATCTATAAACTATCATGAACTACACTTCTTATGAAGTCGTTATAATAATAATTCCATGTCAGATCAGATTACTCGAGTAGTCATTCTTTTGAAGCATGCTCGTAATCCTACAGATTTAGATCTTCGTAGATCACAAAACATGCCCTAGGAAGCTGCACCTCAAACAGTGCACTAAAGGGTCTTTGTAGCATCCCTTGGAATCCTCTATATTTCATTTTTTTCCTTCAAACTTTCAAATTTGACTAATTAGTGCCACTATAGGATTCCCCATCGGATACACCTCTTCTGTTATTTCACATAAATTTTTATTATTGTAATTGTTTTTCTGTTATTTCCCCTTGCATTTTATTTTTACCATTTGTCTTTCTTATACCATCCAGTCCCTTCTCCCAGAGCTTGTAGCATTCTGCTTCTCTTACTAGGATTACATTATTGTTATTTTACACATTAACAAATCTTTCGTGCAAGATTCACATTTTTTGTGACTAGCATTGCTGGATGTATAATGTCTGAAGTTTTTTTTTCCCTTTCCTCTTGCAGTTGAATATGGACACATGAATGGATTGGTGTGGATTATTCTGTTAATTGCGATTGCCATTCTCTTCATGTTTCCAAATAAAACTATATTTTACTACTTGCTCGGTTCCATCACGATCATCCGCCTAATATTCTCGGTCGGGCCGGAACCCACCTTGTGGTTGCTTGGGAGTTTCAATGTAAGTGATGATGTTATTGCTCAAAATAGTCTGATTTTTTCAATGGAAAAGCAATAGATTTTTAAGGTAAATATTCACAGAATTGAAGAAAAATAAAGATTAATTACTACACAGCTAAATATATGTTGTATTAATAAACTATAATCAAATTCATATTACCAGTAACATAAAATCGTTTGATCTACTTTTTTATGTCTTAGAAATTTAATGACATTAGTTATCTGTTTTACATTTTTCAGGTGTTGATCAAAGGGATACACCTAGTCAGCATAATGGGAAACAAAGGAACATTTGCTAAGAGCCTAGAGCAGCAAGTGACTGACACAGAATTGTTATATAACATAGTCTATCTCATTTTCTGTGTCTTGGGACTTTCGGTGCATCCTTTCTGCTATTGCGTTTTGGTAAGTCGATAAATATTTCACTGTGAAAAATGTCTAAACTTGAACCAATTGTGAGAGAATTGTTTTGGAAATAAATCAGTTAAGGAAATCTTGTCAAAACCTTAATTTTCAGTTAATATTATACGGCAATCTGCAACCCTAATCGGAAAGGGAGTGCTACAAACTCAAGGACCTCTAAAGAAAATAACCTAGCGTGGAAAGAAAAGGAAAGGACAAACTATAAAATAATAAAAAAATTGATTGAAATAAATAACAATGTTAAATTAATTAAATAGCTGTAATTTTATCACTATAAGATTTAAGTATCAATAAAAAAGTTTTTTATTGGACAAAAATTATACTGATAGTGATTTTCAGTGTCCTCTGTATTTTGACTTCCATCCCTTCTATTTTATCTCTTCCAATATAATATCATTAAAAATTTGTACAATTTGCTTTGTGAATTTGGTACATATTGCAGCAAGGTAAGGATACAATTTGCATCCTCTGAGTAGTGCCGGGACAATACAATGTTTTTTTATTTCCATGATTCATTTCTTTTATTTTTTTTTTTCTGTAGGTTAGTACATTATCCTTAGAATAATATTGAGACTTCACTTGCCATAATGGTATCGTTCAAGAACAAATCCTTCATATTACTTTTTTTTTTAAACTAATTCGTAAAATTTCTTTTCAAAAGAAGGATGGTTTTTGGGCAAACCTAAGTCGATCATGTTCAATTGTAATTTCAAAAGGAAAGCAAATTGGTTTATTTAGATTTTACAGTATTGACTGAAAAATGCCACTGATTAAGTATGTCTTGTATTTGTCTTGCAGCTATTTGACGTAGTATACAGAGAAGAAACACTTCTGAACGTGATGAGGTCAGTGACACGTAACGGCTGGTCGATCATTTTGACGGCAGCGTTGGCCCTTATCCTGGTGTACATGTTCTCCATAATAGGGTACATGTTCTTCAGAAACGACTTCATCGTAGACGTCACTGATAAAGTTGTTGGATGGGGTAAGATTCTTTCGATATTCTGGTACACTATGCAATTCTTTCATACATTTTAATTTATTGCTAGGACCGCTTTATCCTTCAAACTTGTCATATTGTGTGATTCTAAAAGATTTTCTGTATAATTCATCTATCCTTCCATTCATACATACATACATATACCAAGGCACTTCCCCCAACTTTGGGGGGTAGCCGACATCAAACAAATGAAACGAAAAAGGGGACCTCTCCTCTCTATGTTCCTCCCAGCCTGACAAGGGACTCAACCGAGTTCGGCTGGTACTGCTAGGGTGCCACAGCCCACCCTCCCCCGTTATCCACCACAGATGAAGCTTCATAACGCTGAATCCCCTACTGCTGCTACCTCCGCGGTCATCCAAGGCACCGGAGGAAGCAGCAGGGCTTCCATTCATAGAATCTACTAAATACCTATGCAAGTTAAGAACTCCATTCTTCTACTATTCATTGGTTTTATTCATCTTCACAACCCAACTGTATATTGCCTTTGAGATGCAAAATTTGTCTTTGAGATGCAAAATAGAATTTTACAAGTTACTAATTATAATATTTGTCTGACGGTGTACAAGTTACCACTAGGTTATAGTAGTTTTATTTACTGTACTTCGGAGGGCAAGATTTTTTTTTCATTATAATTTGTACCAATGAAAGACTATTGGTATGTATTGTTACCTTACATAATAGTTGATAACTTTAGAGCATTATTGGTAATTTTAAAACTAGAAGAGCCATCATCACAGATACCATGTCTTTGTAGACTCAGCTAAATGTAACAGACCCTCATTATAGAAAATGCGAGGTACTTCTTCTTATCTTAAAACAAAAGCTTATAAGCTCTCCATTACAGCATTGTTTTTGCTAAAGACAACTACGTAACTGTTCATCACCTTGGCATTGAAATTTATTTGCTATTTTCAGATCAGATCAAGGAAGACATCGTTAGCAAAGTAGATGAATCTTTTGAAATGACCTGTGAGATTGGAGCTGATTGTACAGAGGAAGAAACGGCTCACCAGAAGTGTAAGTGAGGAATAAATTTTCTATTTGGTTATTTGGTGTGCAGTGTACAAAACTATTCTTAAATCTTATTGTGATTGGTGTATGGTATTGGGAATTATTTTTCATGTGCATGAGGCATAACTGGGAGATAGTTTTATTTCCGTAATTCATATCCTTCGTGATGTAATGCATCACAGTACATAGTTAAATTTACAAGTACAGGATATATCTATCTGTTTTGAAACTTTTTATTGTAAAGAATTATATATATTAAATGCAAATGAAAAAGACAAATCAGTCAAAATTAAATGACGAGAAATGCAGTTATGAAGTGTTGAAAATATTAGTATAATTTGGAGGAGAGATAATTTTACTGATATGGAAAATATATAGGTTGGTGAAAATGGTGTACAATTTAGAAGCCTCTAAAGTAGTTGGGGAGAGAGGCCATGAAAGGATTAATATACAAAAAATATGTGTGCTTGAATTATATAGATAAGTAGTAGATAATTGACATCTTGTTCGCACAAAGTCGCTAATAGAATTTCTGTGCATGCCAGGTTGCACTATGTTCACCTGTTATAGAAATAACACTAGAGTAACTTGTTTTATTTACATAAGAGAGAGAGATGACCTGTTGCATGAAAAGATTAATGGTCACTCCAAAATCAAACCATTATTCTCTAATCTTAGGTAGTACCATAGCATCTGTACCATGATTTTCCATTGTTTGGGGTTAGTTATATCTTGCTTGAGGGTATACTCAATCATACTATTCTGTTTCCTTTCCTCAATGGGATATTTTCCCTGTTGGAGCCCTTGTGCTTCTAGCATCCTGTTCCAACTAGGGTTGTAGCTTAGCTAATAATAATAATAATAATAATAATAATAATAATAATAATAATGATAATGATAATAATAAAGTGTACTTCAAGCTCAAAAGTTTTGCTCCCCAAGATTCCCTGGAAATGATTATCCCTCTTGTTTTTCCAGACATCAAAAGTATTAGCAAGGATGTTTTGGCTTCCTTGGAAAGCAAGGGACAAATGTTATTGGAAGTGGAGGACATGAAAGAAGAGGCCTGCTCAACCTTAATCATGTGCATTGTCACAACCCTCAATCATGGTCTTCGGAGTGGTGGGGGCATAGGAGATATCCTTAGGGCTCCGTCAAAAACCGTAAGTACTGCAGTCGCAATTGTCGTGTTGTGTAGGATGCTAAATTTTATTTATACAGTTTGACGCAGATTGCGTGAGATTCCCAGGTTATACGTGCTTAGAGAAAGTGTTTTCTCTATAATTTTCTTGGCTTTTAAATTGAATAGTGACGGAAAAGGAAATCTATGTTGTTTCCTTACTTTGATCTAAAGGAAATTAGAAAAAAGAGGGTAGAAAAAAGGGAGACAAAGTGAATATTCTTAGCTGTTATGTTAAATAGTAATTTAAAAGGAAATCAATGTTCTTTCCTAGAGTAAATTAGAAAAAATCAGGAGGCTGGAATTGAAGTAATACATGTCATTTAAAGTATTTTTTGCATTGCTATAAAAATGAATCGTTTTATCAGAGTTGATTTATGGAATAATTCAACTACTGTCCTTAATTAAAGTGAATTAATTGTTTATTTCTTCATTATAATCATGTCTTAGGTGAAGAAGAATTAAAATAATTTATTTCTCTTAGATTTGTGCCGATTCAGATTCACAACCTGATAGTTTTCAGACGAGTATTTTTTTTTTTCTTATTTTCATCTTTCCAGGAAAACTTATTCGCTGCTCGTGTTGTATATGACCTGTTGTTCTTCTTCATTGTTATCATCATTGTGCTCAATCTCATCTTTGGTGTCATCATCGATACTTTTGCCGATCTCAGAAGTGAAAAGCAGAACTCTGAAGAGATTTTAAAGAACTCTTGCTTCATTTGTGGTAAGTTTTCTGTCTGCACATAAATATACAAATTGTTTGAATTTTTTTTCTTATAGTTACAAGTATGTAGTTTTAATCAAATTATTAAGATTATAGTTTGTATTATCTGATGTGGCTAACTCTAGCCTATACTTTTGAATTTCATTTAATGTTTCCATCAACAGTAGTTAGTCGAGTATTAACCCTTTGAGTGCCAGTCCCTCACAAAAACATCTGGCACTCGACCCCCTGCCTGGTTTGGGAACATTTTACTGAACTCATCTTAGCTCAAATACTATTAGATATAACTACAACTTTATCACCTAGTAAAATTAATTTCCTTCCATTGATATATAGTATTACATATTGTGCCAAGTTTTCATACGTATAAATTATAAGAGGAAAAAAAACTATAGTCCATTTCTTTTATCGAGGCAGATTTGCACCGACTCGCAGAAGTGCCCTTTTAGCTCGGAAAAGTTTCCTGATCGCTGATTGGTTAGAATTATCTCGTCCAACCAATCAGCGATCAGGAAACTTTTCCGAGCTAAAAGGGCACCGCTGCGAGTTGGTGCAAATCTGCATCGCTAAAAGAAATTGACTATAGTACTGTACAGTAATAATAGAATGTAAATTATGTCCATTGCCACTGAAGAGAATACAGTAAAGTACAGATATCCTGACAGAATACATCGATTGGTGTTCAAAGGGTTACGTGCAGTTGAATATTTCCCAATATTTCAAGGAATCTGGTCATATATCGAATCTTCACTTCTAGGTTTGAAGCGTGCCAGTTTTGACAACAAGGCCGTAAGTTTTGAAGACCACATAAAGCGAGAACATAACATGTGGCATTACTTGTACTTCTACGTTCACGTCAGTGTCAAAGATCCAACAGAATTCACTGGACCTGAAAGTTACGTCTATACTTTAGTACAGGTACGTGCTGGCTTTCCAGATTTTCTTTTGCAATAAATATTGTATATCAGAAATAAAATTATCAATTGTTGTAAAGCATTTTACATAACACATTGGAGGTTTTGTCTACCTGAGCATTAAACCTTTTCAGCTGAAAAGAAACATTTGAGAAAGCAATTTCAATCATATTTTCAGGATAAAGATTTAAATTGGTTCCCTCGAATGAGAGCTATGTCTTTGAGCATCGGAGAAACCGAGGGCGAAGTCAATGAAGTTCGATGTCTCAACGCCAAACTCGATCGAACTCAGGTGTTAGTAGATAATCTTGTCGCTCAGTTGTCGGAATTGAAAGAGGAGGTGAGTAAATCATGTGTCTGGATGTCTTTTTCAACTGCAAAGTTTTGGATTAGTATTCAAATTGATAAAAATTCAATCCCTATAATTTTCTTGATGCACTAATGGAACTAAACCTCTGTTAAGAGAATCAGCACTCGGAAAATAGGCTGTATGAAGAGTCTAGAATCATCTGCATTAGTAACAAGCTTGTTTTCAAGGCCTAACCACATACCATAATGTCCATAGCAACTACTCTATGCTGTTACTTAAAAATTCAATAATACCAAGATATATCACTCAAACTTTCACTAAGGGCCTCTTGGTTACTATAGTCAGATGCTGCAATAAAGTCCAGACCTACAACTCATAGGAACCTTACAACCAGAATTAGGATTTCTCTAGTATGACTCAAGCCTTATCCCAGTGAAAGCTTGGTTATTTTCAGCTTAGCCATGCAGATGTTTTAAATAAAAACAGCCATCAAAGTCTTTAGGTAATGCAGGAGATATAGTAATTTCATTGTAATCAACAGAGCTAGACCCACTTCCACATGTTTAGCTACTAAAGGAGTAACATTACCAATACTGTAGCTAGTGGTAAAAGAACCCATTATACCCAACTCAGGAAGGAAAAAATATTAAAAAATTTATCACTTGAATACAAATGGAATTTAGGTGTACCCTTTCCATAAACATTAGGGCCTGGTAGCTGCAAGAAAATGGGAATGAAGCATTATGAATTTCTGGGTACCCTACTTATTAGTAAAACATCAGCCAAAAGGATTGCATTTCCCTTAAGATAGTGATGAAGAGTCCCCTGGAGTAAGCAAGGAGCACTGATGATCCTGCACTATAAAGGGTAAATTTGAGATTTGTCTGCTGTTTATGTTTACGAGTTATAAGAGAAATGGTAAAAAGTAAAATGGTATTAATTCACTCCAAATATACAGTGTCATCCATCTTATCTTATAAATAGCTTGACATCTGTGTATTTGGGTCTCGCAGCCTTGAATTAAGAGCAAAGACGAGTGCCTCGTGTGAAAAACCAAGGGCTCGTGCTGTACACTGTAAGGTTTCTTATTTTCGGCAGGCAACTACATAATTGTACCGCACGTGTTTCACACATGCTCGCACACTGTAACTATACTTTCTTTTTTATTGTATATCTTGCCCTACACCTCACTTAACAGAACCTGTTTAGGCCTGTCTTTTCAGGAATTATTTTATGTGAATTTTTGTGACCATATCCTTAACCTGTTGTATATAAACTCATTATCTTTTGAAATAAAGCTAGTTGCATTTACCTTGCTTCTCAGTTAAAACCTAATGGCTCATTTTCCCTCATTGGACCAGTGTATGAGTGAGTCATTAAGTTGTAACCGAGAGGCGAGGTGAATGCAACTAACTTTATTTTAAGAGAATAGCAAGTTTATATACAACAAGTCCAGGATAAGGTGACAAATAATCAAACAAAATAATTCCTGAAAAGAAAGGCCTAAACAGGTTCAGTTAACAGTGAGGAGTAGAGCGAGATATATAATAAAAAAGAAAATGCCATTACAGCGTATGCGTGTGAAACACGTGCGGTACATAATTAATATTACCAGTGAAAAACCAAAGGCGTGTACTGTACACTGTTAGATTCCCTACTTTCTGAAGGCAACTACAGTACATAATTAATATTGCCACGTACAGTATTCCACAAATAGTGCTCTACACTAAATAAAATACTTGTGAGGTCTAACACATATGTCAGGACATTTCTCAACCTCTATAGTCTGTATAAGAATGAAAATCATTACCTAAGTTGCTTCATACTAAATAACATACTATTAATAAAGATGTGAAGACAATTACAGGTATACCTCGACTTACGTTGTTTCGAGCTAAGCCGGTTTCGAATTTACGTTGGTTGTCAAAAATAACATGGAAAAATAAAAATCCAACACAAAAATAAGACTACAATTAGTATAAGGAACTAATAGAAAGTCTTACAAAACAGAGATCCCGAGGAAGCGACACCAAAAAGCCGCAGACACACCCGTAAGGGAGCGTCAACAAAGCGGCTGAGAGAAAAACCAACAAGGTTATTAAATGAACGTGTGTCGCTACCTAGAAATGCCAAACAGACAAATATAATACAGTGATGCCTCAGCATACGAAAGTAATCCGTTCAGGATACGGTTTCGTATGCTAATTTTTTCGTATCCTGAGTCGCGTTTTACATGTAAATAGCCTAATCCGTTCCAAGCCTTACGAAAAGACACCTTTTCTTTCATAAACACGCTAAACTGTAGTAATAAACATACAATGCAGCCATTTCTATCATTCAATAATTAACCCAACTGTTAAAAACAGCCTAATCCATTCCAGAAACCACCATGAAATTATTCAATAATGTAGTTATAGCCTAGTTATCCCCTCCAAGCCCTAAGAAAACGGTCCGTTTTCTTTACTACTGTATAAAAGTTACGGTACTGTATGTAAAGCATTTGGATCAGTGAAGGTGTATTGTTACCTGTACACCTAAATTAAGGGTTGATACCCTGAAAAAAAAGGTACTGTACTCTCGGCAACGAGTTGGGATCTCGTAAGCTTTTCGTATCCTGAAAATTTTTTCGTATACTGGGGCATAAAAATCTTTGTATCGCTTTTCGTATCCTGAATTTTTCGTAAGCAGAAACTTTCGTATCCAGAGGTATCACTGTACTGTACTCAATTTGGGAGCAGGGATCTCCAAAATGCCTGACATCTTCAAAAACACAAACTAACACAGAGCTACAAAAAACACGTCCGAACGTTCACAGGTGCTAACAAGGAATGATGGGAGAAGGATAGGTAGTGGTGGTGGTGGTGGGGGGGTCAGTAGCTGTAGTGAACGACACCTCGTAGTAACGGGGGATTTTGAGGAGGGAGAAGTCTGATTGGAAAGGGATCTCTGGTACTGGTATCACTTGCCCATTTTTAATACCGACACCCTTTAGGGGTGAGCGAGCTGGGTATATTCCTGGCATTCCATGCAACTTTTTTCTCTGATATATTTAGCAGTATTAATACCTTTGAAATGGTGCTTTAAGGAGCATTTCACTGGGTGACACAGGTTCCTCGCCCAGAAATAGATTTTTCCTTCGTCAAAATCCCTTTTTGAGTTATGTTGTTTGACTTTTTGTCTGACCGCTACAAGTATCAAAGACTGCTGGGTAATGAATAAAAAATGTGGACCTGGAGGAAGATTTCGGTATCATTACCAGCAAGGATTTAAAGTTTACCAAACAGAGCATAAAAGCTGAAAAGAAAGCACAAAAACTAATAGGTTACATAAAGAGACAATTCAAATACAGAAACAAAGACACTACTACAGCTGTACACATCACTAGTAAGACCCCATCTAGAATACGGAGTCCAATTCTGGGCTCCAACTATTCAGAGGGATATACAGTAGACTGGAAGCAGCACAAGATAGGATCACCAAACTAGTTCCAACACTAAGGCAATTTGGATATAGACGGAGGATGGAACGTTTTAACTTATTTGTTCTAAAAACTTGATGACTAAGGGGACAGTTTATAGAGGCATTCAAAATTCTTAAGGGAATAACAAATTTAGATTACAACAATCTATTTACACTTAGCACAAATCAGTAGGGGTAACGTATACAAACTGGAATTGAAGAGATACACCACTCAATGTGGCAATTTCTTTACATACAAAATAGCATATACTGTACTTCGAATAGACTTCCAGCGGATGTAGTGAACAGTAACACGGTAAACGAGTTCAAGAATAAGTTAGACAATTTCATAAGAACTCTCTTAAATGCATAAACTAAATTGAGTATCTAAACTTCGTTTAATAATTTTTGTACTTTTCAATTATCAATTCAAGATGTATTTTAACAACAGCAATTACCAATTTTTTATTTTGGTTTTGTTGTGTCAGCTGTTTTCAAGGTCACGATGGTATCACGGTTATGCTCACATATAGTTAAAAGATTATTGTTGATATGATTTAGCTCCCTATCAAGTAATCCTTAAAGAAAAGAGGAGCACAGTTCAACGAACTCTCGACTAGTTTGATAAAATAAGTTTGTTCCAACACGAATACTTACCTCGAACTACTTTCTTTGGAGTCACTTGTGATCTCCTCTCTATCGACCAAGGTTTTCGCGCCGTTACCCCCCTACTCCGTTCTCTACATAGGCCTACCCCCGCCGCCAAGGAATGCGCCCCGAGGGCAGGATCAGGGCAGGTCACTGCCTCTCTAGGTCATTCTCCTCATTAAGTTCCTTGGTCGCGAGGTATTCACACCTCGCTCTCGTCTCTGTCGACCCTTTGTGCGCGTTTAGTGTTCCACGTGTTCCCAGCGTGGCAACTGGCATTTTTTTCCAGTGTATTTTCCCAAGTGTTCCTGTGCGTTCACTTTTCAACCGTGTGCTTACCCGGTGTTTAATTCATTTCCTTAAGTGCTTGTGTCATGCGTTGTGTGCGTTATGGAGCAGTATTCCTTGATTTCCTTCAAGGAATTAATAGCTGAAGGGAACAATTTTACAATAAATCATTCTTCCTCCCCTTATCCTCGGTGTTAGCCGTGTAGGAGCAGCTTATGTTCCCCTTCAACCATGTGTCAGGACTACTAGTCCTGGAACGTAGTGCAGTGAGTGCACTTCGGCACTAAGAGGAAGAATACATCCAAGAGGCTCATAGGAAGACGAGCCTCTCCTTGCCACTTAATTCCCGATGCCTTGTCGAATAGAGATTCTTATACAGCCATCTTCCCCTACCCAGAGTAGGGGACGAGGTAAGTCAGTTGCGGGGAAGTGCCCATTGCTCTTCCCCAGGAGTTTGAGTGGGTGCGGTATAGCACCAAGAAGAAATAGGCGACGAAGGGTTCGCCTAAGAAGACTAGCGCCGGGCGTCTCGCCTGACAGAGCTTCCCTACCACCCTCTCCTACCCAGAGTAGGAGACGAGGTTGGTCTATTGTGGAGAAGATAACTCCTAAGAAGTAGTTCGAGGTAAGTACTACTTTCGAGAGTGTGTGGGGAGACGGAGTCCTGGTGCAAGCAGGGCACGTCTCCTCTGATGACCCCATGTGGGGGAAAAATGTCACTAATTCTTCTCCAGTCTCTTGGCGTATTTTTCAGTCTCTAATGCAGCCGATAGCCTCGCCGAGAAGGAGCCTCCCAGGTCTGTATTGCAGCGATCCCCGGACCGGCAGCCCAGGGTTTTTCTCACCACGAAGGCCATCCTCCAGACGCAGATATAACCCTCGCAGGGAGAAATGCGAGAAGGCCTCTTCAGGCAGGCGTAAGGCCGCGAAGCTTCCAGTTCACCCCGCCAGCGGGTGTAACCGGGCTTCTTTACGGGCAGCCTGGCCGAATCAGCACAGCTGGTTCGGCCCTCGGACTTAAAGGAACGGTTCCCTCCGTCGGGTCAGCCCACGGGGATCCGCGTCCGCGTCCCCCAGAGAGAATACACGAACGGTAGTCCTCGACGGCACGGCGATGCCGGTTCTGACCCCCGAACCTGGTGCGGAGCTCCCGCCGGGGAAGACCGGTACCACCGCAAGGGAGTGCCTGGTATTCCAGAACCGAAGCGCCCGATGGGGAGTGCCCGGTGACCCGGCTCCTCGAGATCAAGCCGTAGGAAGGACTCTACAGGTAAGCGTAAGTCCCCGAAGCCTCCGGTTAACCCCCCCCAGCGGGGGGAAACGCGCTTCTTGTCGGGCGGCCTGGCCGAACCAGCCCAGCTGGTGCGACCTTCGGGTCGGAAGGAACGGTTCCCGCTGTCGGGTCAGCCCACGGGAACCGCATCCTCGGCACCCAGAGCCCTTGGGCGGACGAGAGTCCCCGCTGAACCAGCGTTGCCTGCGTTAACCCAGGCCCCTGGTGCGGACGTCCCCGCAGATGAAATCCAGTACCTTGGCAGGACGGCGCCCCTGGCCCCAAAGAGCTAGACGTCCAGTCGGCGTGCCCAGTAACCCAGCTCCCCGGCCCCAAGACGAGTCCTCGGCTGACGGAGGGGAGGGTTCCCTGACGGAGGACTCCGTCTATAGGAGAGTGGTTAGCCTTTTCAGAAGGCACCACAAAATTGCGGAACCTGCGGCTACGGATGAAGTTTCCTGGAAGTCAAGCCTTTTGAGGATCATGCAGACTCCCTCCCAACCTAAGACGTCCCTAGCACTTCCTCTAGCCCGAGATCTAGTCCTAGAGCAGGAGTATGTCGGCAAGGTAGTGGCCAGCAATGCCGAGGCCCCCAAAACCCAGAGGTCCTCAAAATTGCTCCAGGGCCTCAGACCCCAAGGCAAAGTCTATGTACCAGCGGGACGACGCCCAGGCCCCTTAAGGTGGAGTCAGCAGTAGACATCCTTAGTCAAGGCGTTTCAGACGGTAGAGCCTCTTCGGCCCCAGGCTGGTTCTCGCCAGCAGAAGCCTCCATGATGGAGAAAATACTGAGGGACCTCATTACCTCCGGGGGTAAAACCCTTAGGTTATTGACATATCAGTCTCTCGCACTAACAGCTAATTGGGTGCTCTGGAAGCGAGACACTGTTCTGGCGAAGGTGTCTTGGAAGGTACCAGACAGGGAGGCGCGAGCCATTCGCAGCCTTCCCCTGTGGGGAGAGTCTTTGTTTCCTCTGAAGGAACTAGAAGCCATAATGGAGAAGGTCTTGAAAAAGAAGGAGGCTAACGTCCCCAGACCTACGACTCCTAGGAGACCGCCCTATAAGAGGTCCGTCTCGGATAGTGCTGCGACACCCCAAGCCTCTACCAGCACTACGAGGAGAGAAGCCCCCCCTCTTCCTCCTGGTCCGCAACGCCTCAGCCCCCCCGCAGGGGAGCTCCAGCGCCCTCAAGCTCCTTCAGGTCGGGTTACTCCGCCTCTAGGAGAGGCAGATCAGGCCGCCCCTCTAGAAGAAGATAGAGTGGGAGGCCCCCTATCCCTGCCCAACCCTCGGGTTGGAGGATGCCTCAGACGTCATTGGCAAGCATGGAAGGCTCTAGGAGCAGAGCCTTGGACAGTGTCCGTACTAAAGGAGGGCTACAGACTTCCGTTCCTAACGGAACCACCCCCGCTTTTTCCGGCCAACCGGATAGAATGGCTAGATCCCAAAGACCCGTTAAAGAGGACCGCCCTTCAAGAGGAGGTATCGTCCATGCTAGAGAAGGGTGCCATGGAAGAAGTTCTTCTCCCAGGGCCAGGTTTCTACAGTCGCCTGTTCCTGGTGGAAAAAGCGACCGGGGGGTGGAGACCGGTTATAGATCTGTCAGCTCTCAACAAGTTCGTCAAGAAGACGTCTTCAAAATGGACACTCAGAAGTCAGTCCTGCTGTCCTTGAGGGAGAAAGATTATATGATGACCATCGACCCCAAGGACGCATACTTCCAGATTCCGGTCCACACCTCGGGTCGGAAGTTCCTCCGGGTGAAATAGGGTTCCCAGATCCTGCAATTCAGGACCCTTTGCTCTGGTCTGTCAACAGCGCCCCAAGTGTTCACGAGAGTCTCCACGGCTGTCTCAGTGGGGGCTCACGAACGAGGCATTCGCCTTATCAGATACCTGGACGACTGGTGGCTTCTTTCCGCCTCAATGGTCCTCTTGGAGGAACAAGGGAGGAGTCTCCTCCAGTTTTGCAAGGATCTGGGGATCGTAATCAACCCGAAGTAGTCAAATCTATCCCCATCCACCGGAATGAACTACTTGGGAATGACATTAGACATCATTCGGGGAAAAGTTTTCCCTTCGGAGGATAAGATAAGAAACCTCAGGCACATTAGTCAGCCGTTCCTGTCAGAACACCCCTGGAGGGCGAAAGACTGGCAGAGGCTGATAGGTCACCTGGTCTCATTGGAGAACCTAGTTCCCCAAGGGAGGGTAAGGCTCAGATCCATCCAATGGAATCTCAAGAACCTCTGGTGACAGACGGATTCACAGCAGGTGCTAATCCCAGTCCTTCCAAACACGAGACCCTCCCTAGAATGGTGGCATTGCCAGTCGAACTCACTCAATGGGACGACCTTCGGGACCGGCCCTCCCGAGTTACTACTGTTCACAGACGCCTCCAACCAGGGATGGGGAGCCCTTCTCCTCGACGAAACGGCGCGAGAGACCTGGTTGGAAAGGGAGAGGCAACTCCACATCAATGTCCTGGAGTTGGAAGCAGTCCAGAAGGCGTACCTACACTTCGCAAGTCTGCTAAAGGGAAACACCGTGGCGTTGATGTGCGACAACACCACGGTAGTGGCATTCATAAAGAAGCAGGGTGCTTGTAATCGAAGGAGTTGTGCGATCTCACCATAGAGTCTAGATTGAGCAGAAGAAAATCAAGTGGTGATGTTAGCAAGGTTCATTCCCGGGAAGAAAAACGTTCTGGCCGACGGCCTCAGCAGAATGGGCCAGATAGTAGGGACAGAATGGTCCCTTCTCCCAAGAATAGCCAAGCTCATCATTCAACGCTGGGGTTTCCCCGGTGGTTGACCTCTTTGCAACAACCTCAACGCCCAACTCCCAGTCTATTGCTCCCCTGTACCAGACCCGAAAGCAGCCTTAGAAGACTCCTTTCAGCACAAGTGGGACATTCTGGATGTGTACGCCTTTCCCCCTTTTCACGTTGATAAGACAAGTGCTCAACAGAGTAAGGACGGCCCGAAACCTAAAGATGACTTTGGTAGCGTCCTGGTGGCCGGAGAGAGAGAGAGTGGTTCGCGGATCTAAAAGACCTATCAAGTCAACCGCCGTGGCCTCTGTCCACCAGGTCAGACCTTCGGCACCAGCCTCACTTTCTCAAGCTCCACGACAACCCACTCTCCCTACGTCTTCACGACTGAAGACTAAAGAGCGGCTCCTGAAGAAAGAAGGATATTCTTCCTCCACGGCTAAGAGAATGTCTCTATTCCTGAGAAAGTCGTCAGCCACGGTCTACCTGACAAAATGGGCCTCCGTCATGAAGTGGTGCTCTGAGAGGCACATTAGACCTCTTAAGGCCTCTGTCCCAGACATAGCAGATTTTCTGGTGTTTCTCAGGGACAAAGTAGGGATGTCAATCCCAGCCATAAAAGGAGTTCGGGCTGCCTTAGGCCAAGTCTTCCTCATGAAGGGCATCGACCTGGGGGCCTCGAGACACATAGCGATGCTTGTCAAAAGCTTCGAGCAGTCTTGCCCCCCTCAGGCGAGGAGGGTGCCCCAGTGGGACTTAGGCAAGGTCCTGAAGATGATGTGTCATCCCCCCTTTGAACCCTTGAAGGATATCGTGGACAAAGATCTCACCCTCAAGGCCGTCTTCTTGCTGGCCTTGGCGTCCGCTAAGAGAGTGGGAGAGATCCATGGTTTGTCATTCGACGTCTCTCACTCAAAAGGGTGGAAAGAAGTATCCTTCAAGTTCGTACCTTCTTTTGTGGCCAAGACTCAAAACCCAGCAGTCTGGGACCCGAGGTTTGAAGGTTTCTCGAATCCTGCCATCCCTAAGACAGGTAATGCAGAACACTTAAAATTGTGCCCAGTGCAAACAATTAGAAAATACCTGGAAAGGACAGCGCATCTCCGACCGGATATCAAGAGCTTCTTCGTTTCCACAGGTATTAATAAGAAACAAGTTTCCAAAAACACCATCTCCTTCTGGTTGAGACAGGTGATCGCCAGATCTTACAAGGAAGCTGGTTCTCCATTGGGACAGTCATTGCCGCCCTCCAAGCAGTGTAGCGGTGAGGCCAGAGGCACTTGCGGGGCTAACCTCCGATAGGAGCGAGTGCGAAGCCCTCCTTATCGCCTACCCGCTCTCTGGCTCTCCTCTTAGGAGTTTACAGGCTGTCCCCAAAGATGAACACATTCTTCGCGACTACACTTCGGGGGAAATCGTCAGAAGAATTTTTCAAGAGGTGAGTCTTAGATAATAGCGTAAGGTTGCGCAGTTACCCTCACTCCCGCACTCTGATAGGCCCCCGCATTCCATAGCCCTCTAGGCCCTACATGCCATGTCAAGTGTCAGAATAGCACTCCCGCCTCCTAAAGTATAAGTCTCCAAAGAAAGTAGTTCGAGGTAAGTATTCGTGTTGGAACAAATCAAAAATTTTAAGTAATTTTTATTTTTCCTAACATACTTACCGAGAACTACTTTCGGGTAATGGCCCTCCCTTCCTTCCCCGAGTGCCATCCTTCCATTGCCAGGTTGGGCTAATACAATGAACTTAATGAGGAGAATGACCCAGAGAGGCAGTGACCTGCCCTGATCCTGCCCTCGGGGCGCATTCCTTGGCGACGGGGGTAGGCCTATGTAGAGAACGGAGTAGGGGGGTAACGGCGCGAAAACCTTGGTCGATAGAGAGGAGATCACAAGTGACTCCAAAGAAAGTAGTTCTCGGTAAGTATGTTAGGAAAAATAAAAATTACTTAAAATTTTTGATATTGAACAACAGCAAGAAAAACAGACATATCAGCTGTTGGTGGTGACGTAGGGTATGCGAAATAAGCAAAGATATTGAGTGTAAATATTAATAAATGTAACAACTAAGTTTATTTTATACAATCACAAATTAATTTATTTAACCTTAAAAAATATCTATTTTATACGATCTTAGAGCAAACCACATTCACAAATAAACAGACCACTATTAACTGTAAACATCTACCTGTACTGTACAAGTATGGATGTACATTTATTTGTCCCTCGCCCAGAAATAGATTTTTCCTTCATCAAAACCCCTTTTCTGGGCTCAACTTGTGTCGCTCCGTGAAATAGTAACAGTATATGGTCAGTCTCTTGATAGGGCAATGTCACTGTCCCTTGCCTCTGCCATTCATGAGTGGCCTTTAAACCTTTAAAACAAACACAGGATAGTTACTAGCTACTGACAAGCATGTGCACATATCAATAGTCGTCCATAGTTACTTACCATCTTCCATTGGCAAGACGTAAGAATACGCTGTTAAGGCTGATTTGGTGTGAAGAATTGTTTATTTTGTTTGTTAAATTATTAAATACTCGTGTGACTTTCAGATGGCTAAACAGCAGAAATACAGAAACAGACGTGGGATGTTGGGTAGCACCAGTAATTACAACCCTCAGCAAGCACAGTACATGCAGTCTGGGGCGTTGGAGCAGGTCCACCAATACCAGTGAAACACATGACTGTTTCCCTTTCCCAAACGCCAAAGAATCGTCGTTAAACGAAGCAACGTTCGTTGGTCATCAAGATTTTCTAAGATTTTGCTCATTTTAGGGTCATTTAATAATTGTTGTTTTGTGAATCTGTTTCAATTGCTGTGTTAATTTAAAAAAAATACCTATCATATTGGGATTTAATGAGATATTACTGTTGTGTAATGCACAAATATTGAAAGTATGTATTTCATGTTGAAATTGTTGATGTCAGAGTAAGTGAAATGATAATACAGAGGTTCTCAAATATCAAGTATTATATAATGTATACATGTGATGTTATAAAGATTTTATTGTGTTTATTGTTGTATAATTTGTTGAATAAGTTAAAATATTGTTAAAATGTGTATAGTTTATAGTCTCACTTTCTGTTTTAACACAGTTCTTCATGATGAAGTTGACTTCAACAGTGTATATTATTTAAACCTTCTTTATTGTGTTCAATGTAATATGGATGTCCATGAGTTGTTAGCTATATTTTTTAAATATCTAGTCTTCATTTCATTCCACATAACGTTATAATTATTCATCTGCTGTTCATAGAAGATGTTGATATTTTTATGTCAAATACTCCTTTCATGTCAAATACTGCTTCCAAACATGCTCGACTATATACAGTATATCTCAGAAGTGATATATTTGGTACCTATATATTTCAAGTGACAAAACATTCTGGTAGTATCAAGCAAGACTTCTCTTCTGACAGTTAAATTATATACATCTGAATAAATCCGAGGGCAATGAACTCACCTCTGAATTCCTTATAATTTTGTTAGTCACATGCTGCCTCAAGTCATTATTAACTTTACATTTTGTATGTTAATGTTGTTGGATACATAATGGTATAGTAGTAGGGGAAAAAAACAGAATTTTCAACATGAATAAAAATGGCACATATTTATTCTACTGTATTTTGATGTGGATATGAAATAGTGAAACATTCATTAATGGTTGAAGCTATGACTTTTTGATGTACCAGAATGTTGCTAGGATTAAGATTATTGATGATACGAGTATGATGTGGACACTTGGAGTTTGTCACACATAGTTTCCGATTTTGTCTTTTAACAGCGTAATTCTATCATGTAAAAAGTTTTGTTTTTACAGATGTAGTTAAGTGATAGTTGCCCCCTTTTATTTCAGTGTTTTTGTTAATGTTATATAAAAAATGTCTCCTGTGTTCATAGGTTATTTGCATAGTTTATAAGTAAAGAGAGAGATTATTGAATTGATAAACACAAAAAAAAGCAGCTTAGATTAAGCTATTCTGTCCATGTGTAAATCCCTGTAATATGAAAGCTATATTAACAAAAGATATCCACCGCCTCTGATATGTCAAGTACTTAACTTACAACCAACATTCCCTGTGGTTTAAGCAACTTGCTTCTGTTGCATTGAATTCTGCTTTATATAACTGGAGTTATTTAGAAAACATCGAGTATTTAATAATAATATTTTTAAAAAATCATTGTTTGCAAATCATCTTTTACCGCAAATGGCAATTTTTACAATTCAGACCAACAATTTTGATGAAAACTATTTACTCATCAGTGAATATTGGTTGTCAACTCTTAACAAACTGTAATTGACTTGAGTATTACATTTTTCAAGCTGTCTCATTGTGACTAATAATTAATCTTAATGTATTGTGAATATATTTTTAGAACTAAAATTGCTATAGAAGGATATTTTCTTAAATTCTGTATTTTCTCATCTGCTAAGGCAGTGCTCTTTTAGAAATTTGTATAAAAGGGGCGGGATAATGAAATCCTTTTTAGTTTCTGAGCTAGAAGGAACGACACTACTGGTCGACAAATTTTCTCTAGAAAAGAATCATTATGAACATGATAGTTGCTTTATTTATTCTTTTGATAGAGAGCAGTTTGAACTCAAGTACCTGTTTATGGATTTCATTATATGTTACAGTATAATACAGAAGTAAATATCCTATTTGTATCGATATCAATATTAATTACACAAAATGAACTATGCTTTCACTCAAGGAAAGAACTCGAGACATCAGAAAATTCACGATTCACCTTATTGAAAATGGGAGTCTAGTCTTCATAAGATTTTTTTTTTAAATACACAATGAGTTATAGTTATACTAATACCTAGTACTTTTTCAATAGCAAATTTACTCAGTGTGAAAAAGTAACAACTGCTTTGAATTATTACTACTACAGGCTCTCAATTTAGGTTTGGACACCAGTTTAACTGCCTAATTAACTGTATGTCTTTGTAGTGATTTCAGTTTAGAAGCCCTTAGGTATTCAGAGGACCTTAAGCAATAACATAACTTCTGATAGTTGTTGTTTGCTACAAATGTATGCTGACAATAAAGCTGTAATCCATCAGAAACACCTTTACTTGCAAGCCGTACCACTTACAATGTGGCTTTGTGTGGCACCCGTAACTAATTTATGTGAGGTATTTGGGGCCAAAGATAATTATTGAGGACACATCATTGCAGCAATATTTCATAGGATGTATTACAGTACAGTAATCCCTCGCCTTATTGCATTTCACCTATTCTCTCTCAGGACATTGCACATTTTAAATATATTACATGTAAAACTATATTGCCGATTTCTGATGGCAGGAGAGTTTAATATTCCAAAGTTAAGTACAGGAAAATATGAAAACTTTAAAATATATACCATAGATATCTGTCTGTATCTAGTTTACCCAGTTTTTCAGACGTCGCTTGGAACGTAACATCAGCGATAGCAGAGGGATTACTGTGTACTCAACTGATCTACCTTGAACTGAAAGAGTACAAACAGTGTCAAGATTGTGGAATTTAGTTACACAATGCCTTTAATAAATTTCTCACCTGCTAGACGTAATTACAACAGAAACACGAAGGATAGTTAGTACCAAACTCGTTCTTCCTCAGAATTGTATACTTGATCATTTCATAACTCAATTGCAAACCAAAATGTGGTGCAATTTCATTTGGTATACAAAGTTCACTGGCCATAGAAAAAATAGCTGGAATCCAATCTGCAAAACATGCATGACTTTAAAGATTTGAAGACAGAGTAATTCCTGAGTGTGGTGGTCATGAAATTTCCAATCCTAAAGACTGCATGATAAAGCAAAAGATGTCTGTGTGTTCCTCGATCTGAAATGAAAGAAATTTCAAAGTTTAGTGCTGTTGCCTAGGGATTTAACCAATTCGGTTGTATCACCAAGTTAAAAAGGGAGAAATATACAATATTTTATTCACAAACGAACAAATTTATTATTTTAACGTATGATGGTTAGGCCAGAGATTGGAAACTAGTATCAAAATTTTTTTAAATACTCTGGATATAATGAATAAAAGGAAAATTACTGACCCTTGAACTTACAAAAATAATCGATTGAAAGAGTACTAACCACTTAATATGAAGACATTTTCTCATGCATATATACATACATGTATATAATGTCAGTTACGCCCCATAGTCATCATGCACCATTTAGCTAATGAACAATTGATTATAATTATTAACCAGTAAAAAGAAAATAATCTTGATCAATTTAAAACCTCAAGGTTCTCTTTACATGTAGTACTTACAATCTTTGCTGTAGGCTTTCCACCACCGTGACCAGCTTTAGTTTCAATACGGATTATAAGAGGATTGGTCTGCGAAGACAGGCTTCCCAGCTTATGCTGCAACTCAGACGTGAATTTGAACGAATGGAGAGGCACTACTCGATCATCGTGGTCGGCAGTCAACATCAGGGTTGCTGGGTACTGTGGGAGCAAAAGTGATATAAATTATCCTAAACATAATTGGTCTCTTCCTGAAGATTAAGACATTTCCCAATTCACCCAGATTTTCCCATTAATATAATCTGAGCTGCAGTAGCAAGGAAAGGAAGGTTATGAGAGGTTGGATAGCAGAAAGGAAGCAAGAAAGAAGATAACAGTAATATGGAAGAAGGCTAAAAATAGTTTTGCTAGTTAATGGAGAGAAGCTATTAAAACCCTTATGTAATGATTACAGAGGTCCATTAAAAGTTGGCGAATTCCAAGAAAGAAAAACAGAATTTCTCAAAAAGAAATGGGTAGAATATACTAAAAATCTCGATTTTGATCATGTACAGTATATAAAATTTTTTGTTCAACTATATCACTGGGACTACAAAAGCTAGTGACCATCATCATGAGACCACTTTTAGTAATCCATCCTTACCTGGACACCTTTTGGAGGTTCTTTAATATTGTGGAGAGGCGAATACTTGATAACGTTATCAAAGTGTTCTTTCTCGTCAGGATTTCCATAATCGGAGCACCAGGCGTAACCAATCGTGAATTTGTGGAAACGCAACATGTCCATCACACTGAAATTTGAAGAAAAATCTATGATAGCTGTCATAATAAACTACTGTACCATGGTCACTACCCAAAACAATCACAAAAACAGATTTTTTTATATTAAATTTATTTCTATACAGTACTCACATGATGTTCATACAGCTTCTGTCTGGAAGCACTGTTTTAATGATATTTACCCATAAAACTTAAATATCTCCTGTTTTCTTTACTTTTCAATAGACTTATGTCTCTAATAAGTTAATGAAACACTAACAATGAATAGCAATAACTGAATTCTTTGCTCTTTAATCTCCCTGTCCTTTTGACACCGCAAATCAGCGTGGAGGAAGGTGAGGATGTACATGAGTGTTTTAATTAATTTAATCATCAAAACTTGGTTTATTTCTATGAACCACGCCTGATGTAGACGACCACGAGGGGCAAGTTTCTCTAATGAAGGCAGACGACCCAGTAACTGCTGCCAATGATGTGCAGCTCGACGTTGATGGCGAAGAAAAGGGCACACTAGTTTCTGTCTTGTCACAACGGTTATTTAAATCGCATTACTGTCCTCCGAAATGCAAACAGAATGCGGATCATAATCGCCCAAAAATAAATCCAGAAGAAATCTCTAAACGCACTAAAAGATTTAACTCATTCAATCTAAGGGGCTGTCAACAAGCTGAAGACTACAAAGAACGCAAGGCATATTCAAGCCACTAGATACTGCAATTAACTGCTGGTGTCTCATTACTTTACAAGATACCTAAGTCTATTGAAAAGACAAAACAGGATTTTTTTTTTTTTACTTTATAGGTAAATATCAATAAAACCAACCTTATGAACATTAGGGAAGTTTCATAGAAATATCAAAAATTTTAAGTAATTTTTATTTTTCCTAACATACTTACCGAGAACTACTTTCTTTAGGAGTTACTGGTAATCTCCTCTCTACCGACCAGAGTTTTGCGTAGGTTATCCCCCACCCCGCTTTCTAAGGAGGCCTACCCCCAGCATTAAGGAATGTGCCCCGAGGGTAGGCTCAACGTAGGTCGCTGCCCGGCTGGGTCAGACTCATCATTAAGTTCTATTGAATTAGCACAATGCTAGCAAGGGAAGAGAGGCACTCGGGGAAGGAAGGGAGGGCCATTACCCGAAAGTAGTTCTCGGTAAGTATGTTAGGAAAAATAAAAATTACTTAAAATTTTTGATTTGTTCCAACACGAATACAGTAGGGTCCCGAATTAAGCGTGTTCGAATTACACGATTCCCCTTTTCCGCGATCGCTATTTTTCAAAAATAAATTTTCTGTATCTGCGAGGCTGTTCAAAGTTCGCGAGTCAAGCACTACAAAATGTATCAAATCTATTGTCTTTTTAAGTATATTGGTAGCCCTAAATACGGTGATTTATTGTAAATGTTACAAAACAATATTAACATTACATTTCATTAACATAATTTCATAATGAATAGCCTATTTAAGGATAAAATTCCACATCAACAATGAAATCAACTGTTAACTGTGCGAGTCCAGCTGACAAAATGTAAACAGAAATGTGGTTACGTTCTCGGCAATCTTTATCTTTCTCCAACCTTACGATAATTGTAATGGTAGTGTTAATGATGGTATATTAAAGCATTATTTAAAAGCCTTATTTTTCCCTCTGGGCGTTCAAGGTTTTCACGAGTAGACTGGCTTCGTTTATCGGCAGTGAATAGCCTAAACTTCGGTAACGAGTCGTCAATATTTTGTGTTTATCGGCAGTGAATAGCCTAAACTTGGGTAACGAGTCGTCAATATTTTGTCATATTTTAAACAGTATACATTTGAATTGCAAACATTGGTTTTGTAGAGTAGACGGTAAAATAAAATCTATGAGAGAGAGAGAGAGAGAGATATTTGATGGCAGGAATCTCTCTCTCTCTCTCTCTCTCTCTCTCTCTCTCTCTCTCTCTCTCTCTCTCTCTCCGTAAGAAATAAAACCATAGTTCACATATGGCAACTTGAGTTTAAGAATGAAATTAACATGAATATTGTTAGTTGTGGCGATCAATTCCTCGCTTCAGGGGGTACACGAAACAAAAACACGACATTCAATTACAACAGCTGAGTCTCTCTCTCTCTCTCTCTCTCTCTCTCTCTCTCTCTCTCTCTCTCTCTCTCTCTCTCGTTATACAATACTTACAAATAGATGAAGAAACCAAAATCGGTTTTCTTGAAGTGTCAATTAAATACAAAACGAAAAAATTATACCGTGTATACTGTACATCCATTTCAATCATAGCTTAAAATACGGTAACCGATTTCGTCCGCAAACCACTATTTTTTAGGAAACACCATTCTATTCCAGAAAATTTTTACTCTTTAAATGTCAATTGCGCTATAATAAAACATGTACTTATGTTGTTAAATTTCGGGTGTGTTTTAAAAATCGAGTATTGCTAACTTATTTTTGTTTTACTTTTGGCTGTGATCACATCAGCTGATGTCTAGCTTCCGCGCGAATACAATAACAAAGAATTGTTTACACCATTTCTTAACTTATTCAAACCATCTATACAGTTAATATTACATAAACACCAATGTGTTATAACCTATCATATTTATTGTTTAGTACTTTAAAACCATCCCTCTCTCTCTCTCTCTCTCTCTCTCTCTCTCTCTCTCTCTCTCTCTCTCTCTCTCTCTCATCGAACGTTATAGCGGTAACCTAATTGTTCGGTGACTTTAAAAATAGGCCTAGTACTTTCTTCTTTTACCTTTTTTGCATATGGATCCATAATTGAGGTGGTTACAAGTTGACTTATAACTGAAGTTAGGAAAAGTATTTTGGATATGGAAAGGACAATTATCTTTCGTAACAGTTTAGAATTATCGTAAGTTATCACTTTGTCATTAGCGGCAGTTTGCTATTGTGGATTAAACGCATAAGGAAAAAAAAAATTTCCAGCTTTGCTACGAATTTAGGAATTTATATGGATACGGTAAGTAAAATATTTGTAATAACATAATGTTTACTAAATGTTTGTAATATCATTAGTTATGACTTAGATCATGTGTGTTTAATGCATTCGTTTGTTTATTATGATCGAAGATGGAGCGTAAACAAATGGAAGGTTTCCGTTTCAGGCGGCGTCATAAAGAAAAACATTTCATAAATGGCATTCATTTCATTTATTTGAAAGTTCTAATAAAAATAATTAGATCATTGGTAATAACAAATTCAACATATAATCTATACTTGGTAAAATTGCTGTCAATTCAAAAACACATGCATAAATGCGTCTGTTTCTTCGTTGTGATCAGAGATAAACGTAAACAAAACATGGGTTGTCGTTTTCTATTGTGCTTTTTAGCGTGTTTAGGAAACGCATGATATAAAATCGCCTTTATTTTGATATTTCTGGATTTTCAATCATACAACAAGCTAGTCTATAGAGTGATGGTTTTGCTATTCACCAGTTGTATTATACAATAGATATGACAAACATTAAAATTTGTCTGTATTTTGGGTTGTGTTATAACGGAAAATATATGGTGTTTACACCTATCCTGGTTGTAATTTTAAGCATTTTTCAAGTTATTAGAACTTTAAAGTATATTAAATGTTTTATTTATTTACAAGAACAATTTGATATTATAAAGAAATACAGTATAGTACAAAGAAAGTATTGGAAATGGGTAGTAAACACATTTGAATAGGCAAATTGCTGGTTGCCATGGCCGCAATGGAATTATTTCTGTTAGTTGTGTGTTTCGAAATTCGCGATTTTCCATTTACACGAGGTCATTAATCGACCAAATTCTCGCATAATTCGGGACCATACTGTACTTACCTCGAACTAATTTCTTTAGGAGACTTACACTTTAGGAGGCGGGAGTGCTATTCTGACCCCCTGACCCGGGACGTGGAGGCCAAGAGGCCTAGGGATAACGGGACCTACTAGAAAGCGGATGCGAGGGTAACTACACAAAAATTCAGTACTCACCCTTTGAAAAACTTCTTTTGACGTTCCTTCCAGGAGCGTAGTCATGAAGAATGTGTTATCCTATGGTATCAGTCGGTATTCCCCGAAGAGGCAAGTAAGCAACTGGGTAGGAGGTAGGAAACCGCACTTGTGCCTACCGGTTGCTAGTCTTGATCGCGCCTGGGGTTTTTACCGTTACACCGCTTGGAGGGCGAAGATGACTGTTCCAATGGAGAACCCGTCTAAGGATTTTCTTGAGTAGTCCTTGAGGTAATGGGCAGTAAAGGTTGACTGGTTCGACCAAGTACCTGCTCGCAGTATCTGCCCCACTGCCATGTTTTTCTCAAAGGCTAAGGAGGTGCTCAGGCCCCTGATGTCATGAGGCCGGGGGGTGCCTGGCACTGCTATGCCATCTTCCTTGTAGGTTCTGGCGATAACTTGTCTCAACCAGAAGGAAATGGTGTTTCTGGAAACTTGTTTCTTATTAATACCTGTGGAAACGAAGAGGCTCTTGATGCCTGGTCGGAGATGCACTGTTCTTTCTAGGTATTTCCTAATTGTTCGCACAGGGCATAATTTTAAGTCTTCTGCATTGCCTGTCTTAGGGATGGCAGGAATTGAGAAACCCTCAAACTTCGGGTCCCAGACTGCTGGGTTCTGAGTCTTGGCCACAAAAGAAGGCACGAACTTGAAGGATACTTCTTTCCACCCTTTTGAATGAGAAACGTCGTATGATAGACCATGGATCTCTCCCACTCTCTAAGCGGACGCTAAGGCCAGCAAGAAGACGGCCTTGAGGGTGAGATCTCTGTCTACGATATCCTTCAAGGGTTCAAAGGGGGGACGACACAGCATCTTCAGGACCTTGGCTAAGTCCCACTGGGGCACCCTACTCGCCTGTGGGGGGGCAAGACTGCTCGAAACTCTTCACAAGCATAGCTATGTGTCTCGAGGCCCCCAGGTCGATGCCCTTCAGGAGGAAGACTTGGCCTAAGGCGGCTCGAACTCCTTTTATGGCCGGAATTGACATTCCCACCTTGTCCCTAAGAAACACCAGAAAATCTGCTATGTCTGGGACAGAGGCCTTAAGAGGTCTAATGTGCCTCTCAGAGCACCACTTCGTGAAGGAGGCCCATTTTGCCTGGTAGACCGCGGCTGACGACTTTCTCAGGTATAGAGACATTCTCTTAGCCGTGGAGGAAGAATATCCTTCCTTCTTCAGGAGCCGCTCGATAGTCTCCAGGCGTGAAGACGTAGGGAGAGTGGGTTGTCGTGGAGCCTGAGAAAGTGAGGCTGGTGCAGAAGGTCTGACCTGGCGGGCAGAGGCCACGGCGGTTGACTCGATAGATCTTTTAGGTCCGCGAACCACTCTCTCTCCGGCCACCAGGGCGCTACCAGTCATCTTTAGGTTTCGGGCTGTCCTTACTCTGTTGAGCACTTGTCTTATCAACGTGAAAGGGGGAAAAGCGTACACATCCAGATTGTCCCACTTGTGCTGAAAGGCGTCTTCTAAGGCTGCTTTCGGGTCTGGTACAGGGGAGCAATAGACTGGGAGTTGGGTGTTGAGTTTTGTTGCAAAGAGGTCCATCACCGGGGAACCCCAGCGTTGAATGATGAGCTTGGCTACTTCTGGGAGAAGGGACCATTCTGTCCCTACTATCTGGCCCATTCTGCTGAGGCCGTCGGCCAGACCGTTTTTCTTCCCGGGAATGAACCTTGCTAACATCACCACTTGATTTTCTTCTGCCCAATCTAGAATCTCTATGGTGAGATCGCACAACTCCTTCGATTTCAAGCCTCCCTGTTTCTTTATGTATGCTACTACCGTGGCGTTGTCGCACATCAACGCCACGGTGTTTCCCTTTAGCAGACTTGCGAAGTGTAGGCACGCCTTCTGGACTGCTTTCAACTCCGGGACATTGATGTGGAGTTGCCTCTCCCCTTCCAACCAGGTACCTCGTGCCGTTTCATCGAGGAGATGGGCTCCCCATCCCTGGTTGGAGGCGTCTGTGAACAGTAGTAACTCGGGAGGGCTGGTCCCGAAGGGCATCCCCTTGAGTGAGTTCGACTGGCAATGCCACCATTCTAGGGAGGGTCTCGTGTTTGGAAGGACTGGGATTAGCACCTGTTGTGAGTCCGTCTGGCACCAGAGGTTCTTGAGATTCCATTGGATGGATCTGAGCCTTACCCTCCCTTGGGGGAACTAGTTTCTCCAATGAGACCAGGTGACCTATCAGCCTCTGCCAGCCTTTCGCTCTCCTGGGGTGTTCTGACAGGAACGGCTGACTAATGTGCCTGAGGTTTCTTATCCTGTCCTCCGAAGGGAAAACTTTTCCTTGAATGGTGTCTAATGTCATTCCCAAGTAGTTCATTCTGGTGGATGGGGATAGATTTGACTTCTTCGGGTTGATTACGATCCCCAGATCCTTGCAAAACTGGAGGAGACTTCTCCCTTGTTCCTCCAAGAGGACCTTTGAGGCGGAAAGAGGCAACCAGTCGTCCAGGTATCTGATAAGGCGAATGCCTCGTTCGTGAGCCCACACTGAGACAGTCGTGAAGACTCTCGTGAACACCTGGGGCGCTGTTGACAGACCTAAGCAAAGGGTCCTGAATTGCAGGATCTGGGAACCCCATTTCACCCGGAGGAACTTTCGACTCGAGAGGTGGACCGGAATTTGGAAGTAAGCGTCCTTGAGGTCGATGGTCATCATATAATCTTTCTCCCTCAGGGACAGCAGGACTGACTTCGGAGTGTCCATTTTGAAGTCCGTCTTCTTGACGAACTTGTTGAGAGCTGACAGATCTATAACCGGTCTCCACCCCCCGGTCGCTTTCTCCACCAGGAACAGGCGACTGTAGAAACCTGGCCCTGGGAGAAGAACTTCTTCCATGGCGCCCTTCTCTAACATGGAGGATACCTCCTCTTGAAGGGCGGTCCTCTTTAACGGGTCTTTGGGAGCTAGCCATTCTGTCCGGTTGGCCGGAATAAGAGGGGGTGGTTCCGTTAGGAACGGAAGTCTGTAGCCCTCCTTTAGTACGGACACTGTCCAAGGCTCTGCTCCTTGAGCCTTCCATGCTTGCCAATGACGTCTGAGGCATCCCCCAACCCGAGGCTTGGGCGGGGATAGGGGGCCTCCCACTCTATCTTCTTCTAGAGGGGCGGCCTGATCTGCCTCTCCTAGAGGCGGAGTAACCCGACCTGAAGGAGCTTGAGGGCGCTGGAGCTCCCCTGCGGGGGGGGGGTGAGGCGTTGCGGACCAGGAGGAAGAGGGGGCCTCTCTCCTCGTAGTGCTGGTAGAGGCTTGGGGCGTCGCGGCACTATCCGAGACGGACCTCTTGTAGGGCGGTCTCCTAGAAGTCGTAGGTCTGGGGACGTTAGCCTCCTTCTTTTTCGAGACCTTCTCCATTATGGCCTCTAGTTCCTTCAGAGGAAACAAAGACTCTCCCCACAGGGGTAAGCTGCGAATGGCTCGCGCCTCCCTGTCTGGTACCTTCCGAGACACCTTCGCTAGAACAGTGTCTCGCTTACGGAGCACCCAGTTAGCTGTTAGTGCGAGAGACTGATATGTCAAAAACTTGAGGGATTTACCCCCGGAGGTAATGAGGTCCCTCAGTAGGCCTTGCTGGTCAGGGTCCTCGGGGTTGAAGGAGGCTTGTACACCTACCAAAGTGGAAGCCCACCAGTCCAGCCAAGAGGAGACGTTTACTAAGTCCCTCGACATTTCCTCCATCATGGAGGCTTCTGCTGGCGGGAAACAGACTGGGGCCGAAGAGGCTCTATCGTCTGAGACGCCTTGACTAAGGATGTCTACGGCTGACTCCAACTTACAGGGGCCTGGGCGTCGTCCCGCTGGCACATAGACTTTGCCTTGGGTTCTGAGGCCCTGGAGCAATTTCGAGGCACTCTGGGTTTTGGGGGCCTCGGCATTGGTGGCCACTACCTTGTCGACATACTCCTGCCCTAGGACTAGATCTCGGGCTAGAGGAAGTGCTAGGGACGTCTTAGGTTGGGAGGGAGTCTGCATGATCCTCAAAAGGCTTGACCTCCAGGAATCTTCATCCGTAGTTGCAGGTTCTGCTATTTTGTGGTGCCTTCTGATAAGGCTAACCACTCTCCTATAGGCGGAGTCCTCCGTCAGGGAACCCTCCCCTCCGTCAGCCAAGGTCTCGGCTTGGGGCCGGGGAGCTGGGTTACCGGGCACGCCGACTGGACGTCTAGCTCTTGGGGCCAGGGGCGCCGTCCTGCCGAGGTACTGGACCTCATCCGCGGGTATGTCCGCACCAGGGGCCCGGGATAATGCAGGCATCGCTGGTTCAGCGGGAACTCTCGTCCGCCCTAGGGCTCTGGGTGCCGAGGACGCGGTTCCCGTGGGCTGACCCGACAGCGGGAACCGTTCTTTCCGACCCGAAGGCCGCACCAGCTGGGCTGGTTCGGCCAGGCCGCCTGACGAGAAGCGCGTTTCCCCCCGCTGGGCGGGGTGAACCGGAGGCTTCGAGGACTTATGCCTTCTAGAGAGGTCTTTCCTGCGGGCTAGGTCGCGAGGGTCAAGGCTGTGCTTAGAGGACGGCAGCCTTGGCGACCGCTCACTGGACCGGCGGTCCGGGGAACAAAGCACCTTTGAGTCCCGAGATACGTAGATCCAGGCGCCACCGGGAGATCTACTTCTCCTATACTTACGGCCTGGGGAGCGGGAGCGCTTCCTGCTATACCGGGAACGCGACCTCGAACGGGAACGTTCGCTCCTGGACCGCTCCCTCCGACGACGGTGTTTTACCCTGACCTCTTCCTCTGACGAGGAATAGACGTCCGATGAACCCGACGACACTGTGTTCATCGCGTGTCGGCTGGTAGCGGGGACTGCGGGGGACTTCTTCGGGCGTTGAACGCCAGAGATCGAGGGCTGGAGGAAGTCTTCGGGGACTTCCGTGGGGAGGGTCGGGAACGACTCAAAACGTTCCATGCCAGGGAGCCAGGGATCCAGGGTCACATCCATCCTTAGGGGTAACCTACCTGGCGTATTCGGGAGCCTCCAACCGAAGGCATCGTTACTCGAAGGTCGAACTTTCCTCTGGTTGTCTCCCCCTAACGACGATCCAGAAGCACAGGCCCACGAGGGCGGCGGAGATACCGACACCGCGTTACTACCCCACAAGGGGTCATCGGAGGAAGCGTGCCCCCCGAGCACAAGGGCCGACTCTCCGGACGCACTACTGGGTCCTTCACTAGCCCTAGAGGGGCCCGCAATTGGCACTGCACTTACACTGGGCTCCTGGGAAAGGACGCCTTGTTCATTTTCAACACTAGACTTACCTCGTCCCCTACTCTGTGTAGGGGACGGTGAAACCGAGGCCCCGTCGGACCGCTCACTGGGTGATGGTAGCGGCGAAGAAACACTAGCTTTCCTGGGGGAACGTTTCGCCGATTTTCTCTTTTTGGTACCGTAACGTATCCACTGGATATCGCTCCAGTCTACACACTCGGGGCACGTATCTGCTGACGAGCAAACCCTTCCCCTACAGGAGGAACAAAGGGAGTGAGGATCCACTTCAGGCTTGGAGAGGAACGCTCCACACAACTTTCCGGCTCTAGGCCCAGGACAACGGCGGATTTGCTCCATAATGCACACAACGCACGACACAAGCACGAAGGGAATCAATGAAAACACTGGGTAAGCACACGGGTGGAAGGTGAACGCACAGGAACACCCGGGAAAAGTACACTGGAAAACGCAAGTTACCACGCTGGGAACACGTGGGGCACTAGAACGCACACAAAGGATCGATAGAGAACGAGAGCGAGGTGTTCACACCGCGCGACCAGAGAACTTAATGATGAGTCTGACCCAGCCGGGCAGCGACCTACGTTGAGCCTACCCTCGGGGCACATTCCTTAATGCCGGGGGTAGGCCTCCTTAGAAAGCGGGGTGGGGGGTAACCTACGCAAAACTCTGGTCGGTAGAGAGATTACCAGTAACTCCTAAAGAAAGTAGTTCGAGGTAAGTATTCGTGTTGGAACAAATCTAGATTCAACCATACAATAACTATTATACACTGGAATAAATGTATGCAAAAGATGGAGGAGGAGGAGGATTGAATAATTATTTATCCTTTGTTTAGATTCTTTTAGAATTTGACCCATCCAGTTCAGCATTAGGGCCTGGTAAGGTTAGTCACCGAGGTGCTACTTGAAGGAAGAACCCTGAATCAGTTGTACTGCTTGAAGTGCTATGATGCAAAATGTACTTATGAGGTAAAAAAATACTTTGCCTTGTAAAGATATCAACAAAACAAACTTTAAAAAATGACAAATTGAAAACTACTACTCAGCAAGATTTCTTGATAAAAGATAATGACTGTCCTCCTCCTCCCAACACATTTAGCAAAATCATAAACACAACATTCAAAGGTATTCTTACCCAACTTGAGCTACTGCAGCTCCAAACAATTCTGGCTTTTGATTAATACATGCTCCAACTAATAAACCACCATTGGAGCCACCCTGGATAATTATCTTTCCGTTACACGTGTACCCTTCGTTGATCAGGTTCTCCGCTGCCGCTTGGAAGTCGTCGAACACATTCTGCTTGTTATGGAGTCGCCCTGCATTGTGCCATGCTTCTCCATATTCCCTGGCAAAAAAAATGAAAAAGAAACTCAATTATTCCGTTATTTCTTTATTCAACAACTTCATATTTTCTTTATATATTTTTCCCCTTTTCTATCTATCAAATTTTTTCTAAACCTATCTTAATGATGTGGAAAGAATAATTACTGATGTATTATGATTAAAAAATAATCCTTTCTACCCAACAATATTATGAATGTTTAAAACCTGAAGCATAAGTTGCTTTGATGACAGATTTGTTAAGGTAAAACTTTGACTAAAAAGATCAATTAATCTAATTCCATGATAAAGAGACATCTATGGTGGATGAAGCTTGAGCCCTAAATGAGAAGAAGACTTCAACACCATAACTGAGGAAAATCAATTATCTATTTACAGGATGAATCTCGGAGAGAGAGAGAAAAAAAAAAAAAAAAAAAAAACTATAAGGTTTTCAAATTGGAGAAATGCATGGAAGATAAATGAAAAAATTAATGGTCCTCAAATTGTTGAGGCAAAAGCATCCTCCTATAAAAGAAAGCATAGAAATACAAATTTCTAATCCTCTAAAATTTATAATTTTTATCATTAAAAAAAGTGCATGCATTAACTACTTGCCTCAACCTGTCATTTTTATCAATCAAAAGGAGTAATTATTAACTAACTACCAAAGAGGGCTTCCAAAATACTCACCCTCCACCTCTGATGTTTGGAATGGCAATAATCCCCTTAAAAAGCTGAAGAAACACAACTCTGGAGATGCTGAAATACGGCTGAATACTGATGTTGAATCCGCCGTATCCGTACAGCAAAGTAGGAGCCGAACCGTCCCGCTTCATTTCCCTGCCGTGAACCAGGAACATTGGGATGCTTGTGCCGTCCTTGCTCGAGTAGAAGATTTGTTTGATTTCAAACTGCGACGGATCGAACCCTTCAATCTTGATCTCCCGAAATACCTGTGTAAATAAAAGTACATTGTTAGTAGCATAAACCCTACTTGGGAAGTATGCAGAACCATGGGCAATAATAAATGGATGTTTTCTGACTTTTTAACCTAGTTCAGTTTGAAGAATACTCCAGTTAATTTTAAATCTGTGAAAGGTTTAAAGGATTTTTCTTTGGCCATCTATATAAAAAAAAGGTTGGCCAGGGCACCAGCCGCCCGTTGAGATACTACCGCTAGAGAGTTACGGGGTCCATTGACTGGCCAGACAGTACTGCATTGGATCTTTCTCTCTGGTTACGGTTCTTTCCCTTTGCCTACACATACACCGAATAGTCTGGCCTATTCTTTACAGATTCTCCTCTGTCCTCATTCACCTGACAACACTTGAGATTACCAAACAATTCTTATTCACTCAAGGGGTTAACTACTGCACTCTAATTGTTCAGTGACCACTTTCCTCTTGGTAAGGGTAGAAGAGACTCTTTAGCTATGGTAAGCAGCTCTTCTAGGAGAAGGACACTCCAAAATCAAACCATTGTTCTCTAGTCTTGGGTAGTGCCATAGCCTCTGTACCATGGTCTTCCACTGTCTTGGGTTAGAGTTCTCTTGCTTGAGGGTACACTCGGGCTCACAATTCTATCTCGTTTCTCTTCCTCTTGTTTTGTTAAAGTTTTCATAGTTTACATAGGAAATATTTATTTAAATGTCATTGTTCTTAAAATATATTATTTTTTCTTGTTTCCTTTCCTCACTGGGCTATTTTCCCTGTTGGGGCCCCTGGGCTTATAGCATCTTGCTTTTCCAACTAGGGTTGTAGCTTAGCAAGTAATAATAATAATAATAATTATAATAATAATAATAATAATAATAATACTATACTAGAAAGAAACGTAATTAGAAATTGTCAATGACAAATGCAAAATTAACAAGTCTACACTTACGATGAAATTCCATTTTAACATAAGCAATTAAAAGAGAGCCAGCCGCTCCCCCCCCCCTCTTAATATTAGGTTGAAAATATTGCTCAACTTTCTTTTTTTTTTTCTCTGTCTATTAGGTTGGAAATATCACTCATTTATGTGCTCACAACTGCAGTCTTGAAAATCTCCAGAATACTCAACCTCCTTGTAGGTAGAGTAACAAAAACTTATGATAAAACTCTTGCATACTCTTGAAAGCAAAAAGTTTAAATAAAACTTATTAATTTCATCAAAACACTAGTTATTTAACAAAGTTAACTTTGCAAAACGTAAGAAATATTTTCCTTATATAAGTATAAAAATGACCAGTGAATTGACTAAATACCATAATGACTGACCTTAGGTGTTAACGGTTCCTGAGTTAAGTCAAGATGATAAATAATCCCTGGAGACAAGAAGGAAGTAAACTGGTAAAACATCTCCGAATGATGACGTTTACCCGAGTACCCGCTGACAGTGCCTATATCGAGAGGTAAAGTGGTGATGTGTTCTCCTGTGTTAAGATTATGTATTTGTAGCACACTCTGTAAAAAGAAAAATTATTAAAATTATAGTATTTAATAGAACATGGGTTACAGATGTTTTTAATGAGGGCAAGTGTTGCAAAAGCCTAATTGATAAAGTAGTTGCTCAAAGGGATAGCAAACTGACCAAACTGATGTTTCAAGGTCTTTTTAGATTTTCTTTCGTATCAGTGGTAGTCATAATTTCTCTCTAGTAAAACTGTGCTGTTTGGAAGCACAA
>NC_090756.1:16130668-16171557 GCF_036898095.1 Palaemon carinicauda | reverse complement strand
TTCATATTTCAAACTAGCACAGAACAGTACTGCAGTTTTAAAACTTATCAGTCACTAACAGTAAATATACTAAGGAATTTATTGATCTAATTTCTAAAACTGAAGTGTTGTGAAAAATACAATTAAAATAATTATAGAAAACAAATACTATATCATATTTTCTTTAATATTACATTATTCACACATTCCACATAATAATATCGTTGCTTAATTATCCAATAAATTTGAATGTATAAATGTATTATCAAGCTTTTGAAATGAACATAAAGTTCAGTAGTGCAGCAAGCATTATTCAGTCAATCAAAATATTCTCAGTAGCAATAAAGTATGGAATAAGGATTCATTATTAGTAGGTTGGCCAGGGCACCAGGCACCTATTGGGATACTACCGCTAGAGAGTTATCGAGTCCTTTGACTGGCCAGACAGTACTACTGTATATTGGATCCCTCTCTCTGGTTACAGTTCCTTTTTCTGTTGCCTACACATACACCAAAAAGTCTGGCCTATTCTTTCCATATTCTCCTGTCCTCATACAGCTGACAACACTGAGATTACCAAACAGTTCTTCGCTCAAGGGGTTAACAATGTAATTGTTCAGGGGCTACTTTCCTCTTGGTAAGGGCAGAAAAGACTCTTTAGCTATGGTAAGCAGCTCATCTAGGAGAAAGACACTCTAAAATCTAACCATTGTTCTATAGTCTTGGGTAGTGCCATAGCCTCTGTACCATGGTCTTTCACTGTCTTGGGGTAGAGTTGCTTGGTGGTACACTTGGGCACACTATTCTGTCTTATTTTTCTTCCTTTTGTTTTTTTTAAGTTTTTTATAGTTTATATATGAAAGATCTATATGAATGTTGTTACTGCTCTTAGAATATTTTAATTGTTCATTACTTACACTGTAGTTTATTTATTTCCTTTCCTCACTGGTCTATTTTTCCATGTTGTAGCCCTTGGACTTATAGCATTTTAATTTTCCAACTGGAGTTATTATAACAATAATAATATGAATTTCGGCTTCATAGCAAGGTGTTGGAGCCTGTGAGGCCATTCAGTTCCCCAAGATTAATGAAATGCTTCATCCTTAAGATAACTTTGACGTTTATAACTTCTCCACACTCAGCCAGGAGTGGTCTTCAGCTTTATTATACGTACAGTTTGCTGATAATTTTTATGAAACAAGTCTAATACACGTAGATATTGTGACATCAGAGGTTTCCTGTAATTATGTTTGTAATCTGAAGATAATCATTCCTTGTCTTGCTGTGGAATTGTTTGTGACGTAAGTGCTCCAGTCTTCTGGTTTCCTTAACCCGCAGATGTTCGAGTATTTAAAACTAGTAGAAATTTGCACTACCGGTAGGATGTCAAGTACAAAATGAGAAGTTCCAAGGGAAATTATTCAAGGAGAAAGATAGAATAAGGCTACTGTTTGGTAGCATACATGTAAACGATGACGTACCTAAAAAAGTTTAAAAAATAAACCATCAACAAACACCACAGATTTCTCATTATATTTACCCCGTAGAAGATTCCCTTGTTGTCGTGGGTCCAAGATATACTGGAGAACTTGACTTTTTCTAACACTTCATCATAGTCTTCTCCAGTAGCCACCTGATAATAAAACAACAAAATTATATTTCATTGCCAAACACACTAAGGCGATTATTCTTCCTCTGCTTTCAATACGATTATAAATTCTATCACACTTGATTCTGAAACATTAACATAAAAAGCTTTTGAATACTATATCTTTTTTTATACACAAACCAAGCCTTATTCAATCAATATAAACAGTAACACATAAGAATACACCCAATGAAATAGTCACACGAGCTAAATACTACATAATTCAGCGGATAAGATGACGGACTTGATGATTTATTTTGAAGTTATTCCTAACTTTTTCCCTACTTTAATCATTATTTATATGAATGCTGTACAATATTTGTCAAGGCTTTCAATTTTACCATTTATTTAGGGAGTCATCTAATATCCGCTCAGATTTATAACTTCAGTTTAATATAAATTTATCAATTGTTCAGTAATCATGTTAAAAAAATAACACTGATTTCATGTTTCATAAAAATGTAAACAAAATGGTCATTTGAATTTGTCAAAAACTTTTGAATAATTAACAATTAGATTTTAAGTATCTAAACTTCTAAAATACCAATTGTGAACCTTTTTGCAAGATGAAAGAACTGAATACTGTACGTACGTTCAACCCTATAAAGCCGATGTTAAAATGTAAACAAACTTTTGTAACATCAAAGAAAGACTTTTCACTTCAAAATACCTTCTTAAAATGTATGGATATCCAGTCGGATCCACTGTTGCTCAGACCGTACGCGTATATCTCGCCGTCTTCGCTAAACGCAGAACCTGAAATGGCAATGGTCCCGTCTTCTGAGAGTTTATTAGGATCTAGGAACACTTTGGCTTCACTGTCTAAGGTATCCTGAACATACATCACACTGCAATAAAAAAGAAACATTGTAAGAGCCATCAGTAGCCAAACATTTGCAATAAAAATATCCAGAATCAGGTGTTGTAGCGTATTTTACTGGTAAAAATACAACATGATTAAGCTCAAAACTTTGTACAAATTTCAACTGTCATTACTCTAAGGGCAATACATCTTTTCTGGGTACCACGTTCCCATAACCGGCCTGATATCGTTGTCTTATAATGCAAGATGAAACTCGGAACATGATAAAGTCAAACAGGTAAATGAAAAGAGAGAGAGGAAGATAACAAGAAAAACAGGTAAATAGAAAGAGAGAGGGAGAAAACGACATGAGAAAAGGCAGAGAGCAATGAAAGTGGCAGTTGCTGGGATATTGTTGAAATTGGACAACAGAAAGTGTGGCGAGATCTGGCCTACCAGATAAAAAAGACAAGGATAAATACAATGGGACTTGAGATAAAAAATTTTGCATGAGAGGCCCTTCAGCAACATCTAAAGTCAGCCAAATTATGTGGAAATATATAATAATATTGGTATCTTTCAATGACTTGTCAAATATCCTGTTCATATATACAACAAGATATTGATCATCAATTCTGTTCTACTTTTTAATAAAGATTCCTTTCAGACTACTGTCTACAAATCCAATCGTCATTTACTCGTCAGTGTTGGGTAAAATAATTAGATTTTGTGATAAAAGTAATTATAGAAAACTGTTCCCTAACAGAATGTAATAAGATCAAAGATTTCTTTTTATTAGTTTTCACTTTTCTTTTTAGTGCTATATGATGAGAACAAGCTTATCTTCAATAACAGATATCAGTGTCCCTGCTATGAGACTTGACACAGTCATGCTATGAGTTGAGCAACTTAATGTGTGCTAATTAAAATTATTGATAATCATAATCCAAGATAGACCCACGCATAGGTATATGACAGAGACTGAGATACTCAATTGTAAAACATCAAGTATTAATGGAACTTACTAAAACTAGGCAATAAGCATAAGGAGAATAGACATACGTTAATTCTTATAAAGTAGTTGAAACTATCAATTTCAGGACTGAAGGATAACTTTTCACAAACCTTTGGTTCTGCAATCCGGAGTTCATGAAGAAGAAATAGCGATTTCCCCTCCGGAACGGACAGTAATACTTGGGATAATTCCACAAGTTGGTCAACTGGGATTTGATGGTTTCCCGAGCAGGGCATTTCTCCAAATACGGTACGGTTATGTTATTCTGGGCATCCACAAACGCCTTGGTTTCCTCGGAGTCTGGGTCTTCAAGCCATCTGTACGGATCAGGAACCTACGATAAAGATGGGAGGATGAAAAATACAGTGCAGGTTCTTTATTTCATTTCTGTATTGAAAGGAAAATCACTTGAAGATATTTTGAACAAAAAGTACCCAGACTTTTAGGGATGTAGCCCGAAGTCATTGCCTTAAACATTTCCAGATTCTAAGTGAAATTTAAAAAGTTATTCAATAACTGACTTAAAAAAATAAGTTCTTCGAGAAAATCCTAGACTATTAAATAAACAAATACTAAGTTAACTGTGAGATAGACTAATAAGAAAGCAATAAAAAGTGAAAAGATGAAAATGAAAAGGTAGTCTAGATATAACAGGGAACCTAACAATGACTTCTTTAATATATTTGAAGATAAGGAAACACTACCTTGACACCGTGGAGTTCTTCAAAGAACGATTCATCTCTCCGCACTTTCGGATACTCCATTATGCTCTTCCTTGGGGCTCTGTCCTGGTGTGCTACACTTATCGAGGAACCTCTATTGATCTGTGTAGGAAAAGGGTAATATTTAACTTCAAAATGTCAAATTTTTCTTTATCAATCCTACATATAAGAAAGAGAGAGAGAGAGAGAGAGAGAGAGAGAGAGAGAGGGAGAGAGAGAGAGAGAGAGAGAGAGAGAGAGAGAGAGAGAGAGAGAGAGAGAGAGAGAGAGAGAGAGAGAGAGAGAGAGATATATATCCCTCAAAATCTATAACCAACCATATTCATCAATATCAAACCTTTGTCAGGCTGGCAAAGCTTATCCTCTCTTATTATTCATGAGGGGATACAGTATTCTAAATTGCCAAGCGATCCCTGCACAGCATTATACAACCATTATACAGTACTTCATTAGTAAGTGTGGACTACTAGCTTTTTCTAACTTGTAAAAAAGCCTTTTGAAAAATGTCTAACTTTACACATCCATGGATATAAAATACTTCAAATACTCACTAACAATCAATGAAAATTCAGAAATATAATTGGGATTTTTCAAAATCGCCCCTATACTAAACGCAGTAAGAATGGTTGATAGGCGAGGGTACTAGTTTTAAACAGATTCTCCCACTGGGGCTGTCTCCACAGATCACCGATCCTCTTTTACCCTCCCCCTTCCCACCCCCAGGATGAGAACTTAGACCAAATAAAAGAATGATGACATGTGATGCATTAGTATCTGAAGAGCATAAATTTAAAAGAGAAACTTCTCTTCAATTATACATCAACTCATCTCATCAACTTTGATCAAGTCTCAACAGATTTATTTCTTTTAAAAAAACATTTAAAAGGTAATGCTACAAAAAAAAGTTGTACATGTAAAAGCTCTCTTATCACTCTAATTTTTTTATATAATCCATCGATTCACCTACCCCTCCCTTGGTACATTGTCGATTTGTAAATACTGTAGAGCATACGCAAATCTTTATATATTATGCTCCTGAAAACAGATAATAAAAGTAATGAAAAAAGTCTTAAGATCTCTGTATCTACTTTGCTTTTTTTCAGATATTGCATTGGGGGCTTGGATCATAACACCCATGAAAGCCAGGGAATTACTTTATCTGTAAATTAGGATAAAGGAACTACAGTACTGTATAGAATGTCTATTTGCTTTGGAATACTGTAGTTAATAATGTAATTATTACCTAATTAACTCTGCTTCTTACCACAGGGACATACCCAAAAGCATCTAATACAGTATAATACTGTTGTGGGAAAACCATGAGTAAAAAGGTTCGTCACGGTTACCCCCGACAAAAACAAATTTTACAAAACAGATTCAGAAGCAGGATTAGAATTCTTGAAATCTTCACAATTGCTATAAACAGTCGGTTATGTGCGTCAACAGGAAGTACTTTCAAATGTAAAAATAGCAAAATTACCTGTAATTAAGTGTTTATCTACCTATCGAAATACAGTACTTTAGTACACTATGGCTGTGATGCTTTAGAGTGAAAATGTAATCATATGTACTGTGTGGACCATCAAACACTACGTACAGTTATAGACAAATAAATAACATTAAAAGTGCTCTGATTACTTGTGAACGTGTGACATGTAATCAGACTAAACTCAACCACAACACTGCTACAATGCACGCCGTGACCAGACATATAATTGTGGAATAACTCGTGGAAAGCCTCACCAACTTCAAAAATGAATTGAAACAATCTGGAACATCACAGAAAGGAGAATGACATAAGGTCATGCGGCTTGTACGACCAGCTGTAAAGAATCAAGGAAGAGAAAAAGAAATAAAATCACTCTATGAGATATTTGTCAAAAAAAAGAACTGCTACAAGTTTTATCTTTAAATACGTAGCTTTCGCAAGTTCTGTCACTTTAGTATTTAGAAGTTAAAAAGGCATACTTCTGCAATAGACATATCCCGTACATGGCAAACGAAACGAGACTGTCTTGGTAAGAGAAGAGATAACCTCCCAATATATTTTTGGCTATTTACAGACTCAACAGTTAAATAACAGTGAATACAGAGTATTTTTATGTGTAAATGAGACCGTATATTAATTGAAAAAACATCCGACGCTTTCAATAGAAAACGGTTAGAAATTTCACTTACACTGTACCTATATACTGTAACTGTATCAAGTCTTAGTCTTCCCAAGAGGGCGTAACGGCAAACACCAATCCAGAAATAGGCATTGAGAGACTGAAGTAACACCACTCGCCATTATACAAGGGCATTCACAGAATATCATTCAGTTAAATAACACAGGACAATGAGTTGAGAACAATGATAAGTGTTGTATAAGTGAATTTTGAAACCCTTGTGCAACAGTGGCCCTTGTCTCCTGTGATGGATATGAACTGTATTTGCTGTCATGTAACTGATGTATTTTATGTATTTTGTGTTATATAACTATGAATATTATGGTTCCTTGGTTTACTAAACAGAAATACCAAAGCAATTTGCTCCTGCGGAGGAAAGTGATGACATAAGTCTTTTTATAGTCTACATATTAATTATGTTTTAGTCTTATTAATGTTTTTTAAAATATTTTATTTTAATTTTTCGTTACTTCTTAAATCGTGTATTTATTTCCTTATTTTCTTTCCTCATGGGCTATTTTTCCCTGTTGGAGCCCTTGGGTTTATAGCATCTTGCTTTTCCAACTAGGATTGTAGCTTGGCTAATAATAATAATAATAATAATAATAATAATAATAATAATAATAAATAATAATAATTTGAAGTTATACAACTATGAAAACAGTACTGTTTTTTCTATATCTTTTCTATTAAGTCTAAAATGTACTAGATTTTACTTATGTCAAAATACAAAAATGGGGTCTGTAAGGGTAACTCATTAGTGGATTTTCAACATTAGCACATAATTCTGTTAACACTGTCAAATGTTAAGGGCCAACCGCATCATACATTGGTGATCAAACCATACAATAGTTTGGTTTCTCATACCTGAAATGTTTAATACAGGGCTGAGAGCAATAAATTCTTTGAGAAATGTTCTACTCAGAAGCACTATTCCTATCTCTTACAATGCCAATCATTTCTTGTTAATCATGAAAATCACCAACTAACAAATACGAACACAAAAAGAAACCTAAATAAAATAAAATTATTTACAAAACATCCTCGGTGGAGGTAGGTCAGGAAAATCAAATTTTGTAAGTTATTCTTATTAAAAGATTCACTTTGAGCAATTAAGGATATCCCTGTTAAGGGAACATCTTATAAAATGCTTTCTTCCCACTAACAGCAAGATATGGAAACAGACAGACTGCATTGCAAGTGTCTAATGGTTGCATATTTCATATAAACTACAAGTACAGACCTTAAAATGTGAGACCACTCAATAACTAAGGCGCTAAACTATAAAAATGTTATTTTCATTAGTAAAATAAATTTTTGAATATACTTACCCGATAATCATGTAGCTGTCAACTCCGTTGCCCGACAGAATTCTACGGGAGGGATACGCCAGCTATCACTATACTAGAAGGGGGTGTACTCACAAGCGCCACCTGTGGCCAGGTACTACAGTACTTGTTGTTGACACCACCTCACTTTTTCCTCGGTCCACTGGTTCTCTATGGGGAGGAAGGGTGGGTCAATTAAATCATGATTATCGGGTAAGTATATTCAAAAATTTATTTTACTAATGAAAATAACATTTTTCAATATTAAACTTACCCGATAATCATGTAGCTGATTCACACCCAGGGGGGTGGGTGAAAAACCAGTGTACAAGACTAAAGGATAGCTAAGTATCCCATATTTCATATAATCAGTTATCCACAATAACAATGAAATAATAAGTACCTGGTAAGGAAGTCGACTTGAACCGTTACTCTGCCTTTAATAAGATCGTCTTCCTTACTGAGCGCAGCGTTCCTCTTGGAAGGCTGAATCAACTCAAAGGTGCTAAAGTATACAGGGCTGCAACCCATACTAAAGGACCTCATCACAACCTTTAACCTCGGCGCTTCTCAAGAAAGAATTGACTACCCGCCAAATCAACAAGGATGTGGAAGGCTTCTTAGCCGACCGTACAACCCATAAAAAGTATTCAAGAGAAAGGTTAAAAGGTTATGGGATTATGGGAATGTAGTGGCTGAGCCCTCGCCTACTACTGCATTCGTTGCTACGAATGGTCCCAGGGTGTAGCAGTACTCGTAAAGAGACTGGACATCTTTGAGATAGAATGATGCGAACACTGACTTGCTTCTCCAATAGGTTGCATCCATAACACTCTGCAGAGAATGGCTCTGTTTGAAGGCCACTGAAGTAGCCACAGCTCCCACTTCATGTGTCCTTACCTTCAGCAAAGCAAGGTCTTCTTCCTTCAGATGAGAATGTGTTTCTCTAATCAGAAGCCTGAATAGTAAGAAACTGAGTTCTTAGAACTTGGAAAAGAAGGTTTCTTGATAGCACACTATAAGGCTTCTGATTGTCCTTGTAAAGGTTAAGACCTTTTTAGATAGTACCTAAGAGCTCTAACTGGGCAAAGTACTCTCTCCAGTTCATTCCCCACCAAGTTGGACAGGCTTGGGATCTCGAACGACTTAGGCCAAGGACGTGAAGGAAGCTCGTTTAGCAAAAACCGAGCTGCAAGGAACATGTAGCCGTTTCAGATGTGAAAACAATGATCCTGCTGAAGGCGTGGATCTCACTTACTCTTTTAGCTGTTGTCAAGCACACGAGGAAAAGAGTTTTTAATGTGAGGTCCTAAAAAGAGGCTGATTGGAGAGGTTCAAATCTTGATGACATAAGGAACCTTAGGACCACGTCTAGATTCCAGCCTGGAGTGGACAACCGACGTTCCTTTGAGGTCTCAAAAGACCTAGGGAGGTCCTGTAGATCTTTGTTGGTGGAAAGATCCAAGCCTCTGTGGCGGAAAACCGCTGCCAACATACTTCTGTAACCCTTGATCGTAGGAGCTGAAAGGGATCTTACTTTCCTTAGATATAACAGGAAGTCAGCAATCTGGGTTACAGTGGTACTGGTTGAGGAAACTGCATTGGTCTTGTACCAGCTACGGAAGACTTCCCCTAGAGACTGATAGATTCTGAGAGTGGATGTTCTCCTTGCTTTGGCAATCGCTCTGGCTGCCTCCTTCGAAAAGCCCCTAGCTCTTGAGAGTCTTTCGAAAGTCTGAAGGCAGTCAGACGAAGAGCGTGGAGGTTCGGGTGTACCTTCTTTACGTGTGGTAGACGTAGAAGGTTCACTCCTAGAGGAAGAGTCCTGGGAATGTCGACCAGCCATTGCAGTACCTCTAAGAACCATTCTCTCGCGGGCCAGAGCGGAGCCAACCAACATCAGCCGTGTCCCTTTGCGAGAGGAGAACTTCTGAAGTACCCTGTTGACAATCTTGAACGGCGGGAATGCATACAGGTCGAGATGGAACCAATCCAGCAGAAAAGCATCCACGTGAACTGCTGCTGGGTCTGGAATCGGAGAACAATACAATAGGAGTCTCTAGGTTATCGAGGTAGCGAACAGATCTATGGTTGGCTGACCCCACAGGGCCCAAAGTCTGCTGCAAACATTCTTGTGAAGGGTCCACTCTGTGGGGATGACCTGACCCTTCCGGCTGAGGTGATCTGCCATGACATTCATACCGCCCTGAATGAACCTCGTTACCAGCGTGAGCTTTCGATCTTTAGACCAGATGAGGAGGTCCCTTGCGATCTAGAACAACTTCACGAAAGAGTCCCTCCCTGCTTGAAGGTGTAAGCCAGGGCTGTGGTGTTGTCAGAGTCCACCTCCACCACTTTGTTAAGCTGGAGGGACTTGAAGTTTATCAAGGCCAGAAGAACCGCCAACAACTCCTGCAATTGATGTGAAGTGTCCTTTGCTCCTGATTCCATGTTCTCGATCATTCCTGTCCGTCCAAAGTCGCACCCCAGCCCGTGTCTGATGTGTCCGAGAGGAGACGGCGGTCGGGTTTCTGAACAGCCAAAGGTAGACTTCCTTGAGAAGAAAGCTGTTCTTACACCACGCGAGAGAAGACCTCCTCTCTTCGGAAACAGGAACTGAGACCGTCTCTAGCGTCATGTCCTTTATCCAGTGAGCAGCTAGATGATACTGAAGGGGGGGAGGTGGATTCTCCCTAACACGATGAACAGGGCCAGCGATGAAAGTGTCCCTGTTAGACTCATCCACTACCTGACTGAGCATCGGTTCCTTCTCAGCATGCTCTGGATGCATTCTAGGGCTTGGAAGATCCTTGGGGCCGACGGAAAAGCCCGAAAAGCTCGACTCTGAAGATCCATACCCAGGGAGACAATGGTCTGGGATGGGATGAGCTGAGACTCCTCAAAATTGACCAGGAGGCCCAGTTCCTTGGTCAGATCCATAGTCCATCTGAGAATCTCCAGACAGCGACGACTTGTGGGAGCTCTTAAAAGCCAGTCGTCTGACGGAGCCGGACACAAGATCATGGTACTGCTGCACAGTCTGTGAACTGTCAACCATGGGGAAGCGAGGAAGTACAGTGACAACCCGAAGCTGTCTAGACTGTCTGGGTCGTACAGACAACTCCTTATCGGGTTGCTGAGGTTGCCGCACTGCGTCACAACAAGTCACTTCTGCTGGTTGTTGAACGTCTTCCCAGTGACACACTGACTCCGTAAACAAAAAATCCTTTAACAAGGACTAAGCTTGGACTGCATGTCTTGCAACACAGCTCAAGGTCTATGGGAGCAGGTGTGGTAACAGACGGGGTTAGTGACTGAAGTGGAACCATTACCTTCCCTGGAAGCATGTTATGCTTAAATAAAAGTCCATAGGAGGCTACGCAGCTAAAGACTCCTCTCCAAATGATAGAGTCCTCAAGGGAATATCAGAAGGAGGGAGAAAAGCACTTTCTCATCTACAGGGACCATATCCGAGAAAAGTTAAGTTCTCTCAGTGAGGGTTTCAATGGTGCAAAAGCAGCAGACTAGAAGGCAACATTATGAAACTGCTTGACAGTCTAGTGAGTTGGCAACAACCAAAGATGTATGACTGAGAAGCATGCGGTAAGGTATGCAGAGCATGTTGTATGCAGAGCATGCTGTATGCAGAGCATGCTGTATGCAGAGCATGCTGTATGCAGAGCATGTTGTATGCAGAGCATGCTGTATGCAGAGCATGCTGAATGCAGAGCATGCTGTATGCAGAGCATGTTGTATGCAGAGCATGCTGTATGTAGAGCATGTTGTATGCAGAGCATGCTGAATGCAGAGCATGCTGTATGCAGAGCATGTTGTATGCAGAGCATACTGCATGCAGAGCATGCTGTATGCAGAGCATGCTGTATGTAGAGCATGCTGTAAGGTAAGCAGAGCGTGTTGCATGGCGTTTAACATTTCTCAGAAATTCCATGACCAGTGCTAGAGTGCTTCATGCATGCTTGCATGGGGTTTTAATATCAACATAATATTTACCTTACATTCATAACTCATGATTCATTTTTGTTTTGAAGATATTTTTGCCATATTTTGCGATATTGTTAAAAATATATTGCAAGGAATACATATATATTTTTATATAAGTAAGACAAATAACCTCCATTATCATAATGTTTGTGTAGGCATACATGTATATGATTACAAATGCAAGTTATGAAAGTAATGAGGTATTATTATTGTCATTTGTTATTTCTCAAGTTGAGGAGAAAGTGGCAGATGCATGCGTTGAGGTGGCTGACTCATAGCATGAGGTTGCTGCCTCAAGAGTTGCGTTTGCTGTAAGGGTTGCGGATGCGCAGTAGCAGGTTCCTGAGGAACGAGTTAAGGTTCCTGAGGTGTGAGCTGCGAGAGTTGAGATAGCGGCTGCGCAGAACGCAGTTCTTGTCTCGCGAGTTGAGGTTCCTGAGGAGCTAGCCTAAGCTGCAGCGAGTGCTGAGGTGGCTGCCTCATTGATGGAAGAGGTTGTCGTACCTCAAGAGATTGTTGCCTCGCTGGTGGAACCGCAAGCGGAAGCGGAGGAAGTAAGGCATAAGACTCCTGCTCCCATTGCTGAGGTTGCCTTAAGGAAGGTTAAGGTTGCTGCACAACGCTGGTAACTGGCAACTCAGAACGCGGTAAGGTAGCCTGAGGAATCTCAACTTCGTACGCCTGGCAGACTGGACTGCGGTGAGGCGGAGCTCTCGCAGGAGGAGGCGGAGGTTGCTGCACACCGCTGGTAACTGGCAACTCAGAACGCGGTAAGGTAGCCTGAGGAACCTCAACTTCGTACGCCTGGCAGACTGGACTGCGGAGAGGCGGAGCGTTCGCAGGAGGAGGTGTAACCTTCTCAGCCTGAAACTCACGCATTAAGACCCCAAGCTGCGACTGCATGGACTGCAGCAAAGTCGTCTTGGGATCAACAGACGATAAGGTCTGTTGTGGCATCGCCTTACCTCTCTTAGGAGGTGTGCAGTCACCTGAGACTGAGGAGAGTCAGAGCTAACCCAATGACTGCATCCGGGTTGTTGAACTCTAACTTCGTACGTCTGGCATAGGTCTGGACTTTACGTTTAAGAGGTCTTGAGACCTGAGACCAGCGTTTTCTCCCCGAAATTTCTTCTGCAGACGAGCAAAATAAGGGCTCAATCGTCTGCGGGTGGGAGTGACGGTCTCTTAAGACACGCCCGCAACCACCGAGGATACTTCTGTGCGCCGATCAAGGCCTGCCGAACCCTTTTGCCCTTCGACATTGCTTCTCCCCTGGGCTTGGGAGCTTGCAAGAGGTCCCGGACTGGGAGGACGACTGGCACGCACAGAAGTACCCTCACGCACAACACTGACACACTTTGCGCTAATCACTTATCACTTTTGATTTTCTGTTTGCACTTATTTCACTGAACTCGAAACTTTAAGTGGTTTGTACCTGAAACACGCAATTCTATCCTTTCTCAAAAGTTAGTAATTGCGAAAACAGAATTACAATGTAACAGAAAAAACTAATGAAAGATAAATAATTCAGTGGCTGGAAAGAGACTAAACACTAGATCAAATAAACTACGTTTAAAATCTCTCACCGCATAAAGCTTGAGAACAAGAAAAACTCTAGAAACGTTTACCTTCTTCCCCTAAAGAGACTAGGGAGAAGAGCAAAAACGATAACAACGTTACTCGCTTGAACGAAACGTTTATCCTCCTCTTTCTCCCTCCGTCTCTATCTCTCTCTCTCTCTCTCTCTCTCTCTTGACTTAGAACCTGAGAGAAGAGCCCAATCATAAATATCGTTAACACATATTATTGTTAAAGGAAAATATTTCCCAAAATGAAAAGTTCCTTTGTAGAATTAAAACCATTAAGTTAAGAAAGAATGAACAAAACGCTAGACACGGTTACTCTTACTGCAACGTGACACCGTGAAAATTCTCTCTCTATCGTAACGATAGAGCGCAAGTTGAACGTTCTGAAACGTCAACAACTGCAGAGACAAAACAAAACGTTAGTTCAACTTTGAAAACAGTATGAGACTATCAAAGAAATACTTTCAAAAACATTAAAATAGCATAATATGTTAACAGGTAAAACCGAAATGACGGGCTCAATGTTAATTAACTTCGGTACAAGAAAAGACCGCCTACCATTAGGAAAGGTCGAATATATAAAAATTAATTTTAATAATTTTATAATAAAAGGAAGTTAATCGAAGAGGCCTATAAAAGGCGGAGAGATATAAAATAAATCTATAACTTTTGTTAAGCAAAATTAAGAAAGAGAGTCTATACTCTCTTAGACACCAACACTTCCGTCTAAGGGAAGGGTCGGCCATTTAAAGGTGAAAGAGAGTTCATACTCTCTTCGTCCCCATAATTAAATTAATTCCAAAAGCTAACTAAGCTAATATAGAAGTTTCTAGTATAGCGAATAGCTGCAAATTTTAGAGAAATACTTCACCAAACCGTGAACAATACTCCAAAATCATAAGCGTATCCAAGAACGTCTTGCCGGAAGCACGACAGAGGAAAAAGTGAGGTGGCGTCAACAACAAGTACTGTAGTACCTGGCCACAGGTGGCGCTTGTGAGTACACCCCCTTCTAGTATAGTGATAGCTGGCGTATCCCTCCCGTAGAATTCTGTCGGGCAACGGAGTTGACAGCTACATGATTATCGGGTAAGTTTAATATTGAAAATTCTAAGTTAGTAATGAAAGAAATAAACCTTGCATTTAGGAGACTGTTCTAAATGTCTAACATCTGTAATACTGAATAGGATTAAATCAACCTTTTTCTTTATGCAATACAGTCATCCCTAACATTTGCGTACTGGACTATGTATTTGTTGGGAGTCGCACAAATCCCCCAGAATAATAATGTGGGATTTGAAGATATTCTTTCCTAATCATGGGATTGGTTGATGCATTTTCAACAAATAAAAATTCTAAAAGTTTGTATTTTTCATAACTACACAAACCTCCGACCTTTAATAAGTGTGTGATTTCAGCGAAGCTGGATCAGCCGTTTTAACCTTGAACGAGGCAGTTATAGTTGTTGGTGGGTGGAGCAACCCTTCACTTTGACCATAGCCTAGGACTTGCACGGTAGATAAGGTGGGCAGTGTAAATTCAAGGACTTTGGTAGAATAGGAAAAATATAAATTACTTCTAAATTTGTGTTTTGTTCCTATACTAATATAAACCATCATTCTTTAGGAGATTCCCTGGTTTACTAAATAAGGAAATATCAAAGTACAATAATTTGCTCCTGCAAAGAAAGGGGATGACTACTGTACTGTCAAACTCCTACCTACCGGAGCATGATGTTTGCAAGTATCACGCTAGGTCCCTACCAGGAGACTGGCAGTCAGTCCCAGATGAATCTATAGCTGTAAGATATATTATCTGAATGTATGGTTATTGAGAGATATTGGTGGTAGGACGGGGGAGATACGTAAATACAAAGCTGGACTGTAAAGAAAAGTTACTTAGTCGTGATGGTTACTGACTGACATCTGTTGTCCAGTCCAACATACAACAGAACGACTGCGTCACTCCAATAGGGGGGAAGAAAGAAAAGGAAAATAGCCAGAGATTATTATCTCTCCTTTTTGACCTACGTTGCAAACCCTATCTTATCAGACTCCTACCTTAGGACTAGCGCCACCGACAGGTTCTTGCTGAAGGTTAAGGTAGATCTGACATTCCCGACTTCGTGCACTCAAACCGGGATGATCCTTTCGTCCTCTCTTTGGATCAATATGTCTGATGGTGCAAGAGTCAGACAAAGCAATGATCTTGGAGTGTAAAGGCCTGGGGAACTGTCTTTGAAGACTTCAAGCAAGTTCTTCTGTCAATATTCCTTTTGAACCTGTAGACCCACTAGTAACCTGGGTGCTATATCAGGAAGGTTCTTGCATTCTGCCTGAGCAGATTAAGCCTGAATAATCATGGGTTTCAATATTGTCGTATTCCTGGTCGAGGTGAAGAATAGGACAGTACCCAACCACTGGTTGAAACAAGAAACTGTTTAGGCTGGTCCTGGAAGAGATTTGCAGAGGAATCAGTTCCTGAGGAACTTGAATAAGGCACAGAAGGTCAATAGCCGGATGGTGAGGAGCTAAAGAGCTTCTTTGGCAACGGTTTGGGTGTTGCCGTACACGAAGCCGAACAGTTTCTCTAAGCCTTCTTCATCTGTCTAAACTCAACCTATTGCAGTTGGCCACAACCTGCACTCGTCACAGGGGGATGACCGAATAGTAATGCCCCTTGCAAAAAGTAGATGGGCATCCATGGCAAGCCTACTTATAAACCTGCCAGAATTATGACCATGCTTAACCACAACCCACCAGCTACTACCTCCAACTTGTTATAAATTTCAACCGCTGTTTCTGCTTCGCTGAAATCATACTTTATTAAAGGACGATGATTTATATTTGAGTAGGAACAAATAGCGGGTCTATATCTATTGTAAACCCTGCAAATGTTAAGGGAAGACTGTACAGTACTATAAACTATAGGCCAAAGCACTTAACTGTTGCTATGATCTTTAAGTGTTGAAAGACAACGAGCGTTCTCTTGCATAAACTGTCCCGGAGGGGAACACTTCTTAGAACACCTGAAATTACAATACAGTATCTTCATGTTACAACAATCCTCAAAAACATAACCAAGATACTCCTTCTGATAATTTTCTAATGATTTGAACATAATTTGGTATAAATTTTAGCAGTAATTTCCCCCACCAATGGGGACCATAAGGACATATTCATCATATTTCAAGGTTATTTACTAAGCAGTAGTGAGCCCCCTTCCCTCAAAACAAGAACTATATACGCTACATATATCAAATGCCCATACGAGTAAGACGTTGCTAGCATAATACATTCTCGTCTGCTTAATTTCACACTTTAGGCATATTTAGTTATTACCTCTGACACTATGCATCCTTCAACATAACCATAACACAAAAATTAGTAATATAAACGAGCAGACAAAGAAATACGACGAATATAACTTCCAGAAATGAGCAGAAAATATTTATTCATAACACCCCGAGTAAATTAAAAATTACTATCTGTCTGAGTTAATCAGAAAAAAGTTGTGTTCTAGACATTTATGGGATACTTACATAAATATCTTTCCGTCAAAGTTTTGAGGAAAAAGTAAATAAATAGCTACCCTGGTCAGAAAAGGGTGGCATTAGGGAGCAGATGCACTTGCTTATTTCTAATAAAAATACGTTTTAGCCATAAAACAGTTTTCCTTAAAAAACAATTTGAAACAATAAACACAGATGTTCCCCTAGCCAAAAAGGTAATAATCTGAATTTCCAAATGTGATGGAGAAGGGTTATTAACACCGAAACTGGCATCAACAATCGTCAGAAGTTCAAGCTCAGCTGCTGCCCCCTAGCGATTGATAAAACTGTCAGTTGAGGGTCCTTGTTGTTAAATTGGACAAAAGGTGCTGCCATCTAGTGGACGTTGTAGTAAACTGAATGGACACATTCAATCAGTGGCTAGTGAATGGTGAAGAACAAATTTTGTGGTTAAGAGTTCAGGAAAGAGAAGACTGTTGCCCTAGTCGTTGAGGTCACCAAGCAGGCCATGGAACTAACCTTAGAGCAGTTTGTGTGTTACTATTAATGCTCAAGTACAGGTCCTGAAGGGGTCCCCAGTAGAAGACATGAGGTCAGTACTTTTAAACTATTTTATCTGAATTGACTAAAGGGGCATTCAGTAGAGAACATACCTTTGCTACACCAAGCAGTCTTAGTTTAGCTCTTAACTCCACTGCATACTTGTACTTCAATGCATTTTCTTCAAATTTTAATGGATGTGTCCTTGGGTCATATCCCACATATCCACAAAATTATGTTGAAATTGGTTCTGTAGTTTTTGCTTACTGTTGTTCACAAACAAAAATTAAGCTAGCAAAATATTTGCCATTTACTTAAAATGGAGATTTTTTTTTTGGAGTACTGCTGTATACTTGTACTTTGATGTACTTTACCCAAAGTGTTAAGATTCACCCTTAGATCATACCCAACATGACCACCAAGTTTTATCCAAATCGGTAACAGTTTTTGTGTAACAGTTGCTCACAAACAAACAACGATAGAGGTGAATACATAACCTTAGAAAAATTCTTTGATTTTGGCAAAGGCAAGATTGTAGTGTTACCATGTACTGTATAAGTTTATTAGGCGGTGTAAGGCTCGGGCTTTTGACTATTTGTCATTTGTGGTGCAAGATCCTGTTTGAAATAATTTCGGAAGCTATTCATGAAATGTAAAATTTAACTGACTTTTGAAATATTCAAGAAATTTATGGAATATTTTGTTTTTATCTATTATAATTACTATCAACGTTATTGTTATCATCATTATTACTACTATTGTTTAAATTTAAAATTAATACTAAATTTCAAGGTATTGATCAGATGGCGTTTCTTAACTTGAACCATGACTTATACGGAAAAGGTATTTATCACGTGATGACTTGAATACTCATGTTACTTATAAACCAAATTACTGTATTAACAGGTATCTTTAATTTTCTGTTCGAGTGTTTGTGCTGATGCAGATAAAAATAGTGTGTGAAAGCTTACACGATAATTTTCCCCGCAGCCCTATAAACCTTGGTGGTTCACAAAAAACTCAAAGCAGACGTCGTACGTACCGCCCCATAACCTTGCCTTCATAATTACATGTTAGATACAACAATGGTGATAACCCATATGGAAGGTTTTCCTTGACTGATATAAACTTTTACCCAAGAAATAATCAGTTGGTGCGCAATGTCACTGGGTTATACTGCTGCTACTCGTTGTGGTGGTCTGTTTTCGAAATTGAGTTTATGAGCAGTTAACCAAGTCTATCAGGTCATGCCATTATTGCTGACCCTCTTGGCTTAGAAGCATTAGAATAATTCCTCCCATTCCAATAGTGTCTAGGCTGAATGGGTCTCCATCGTATGAGGAGGTGTAATTCTCATAGTTTTTTTAATTTGGTCAGTCATATTTCTTTCTGCAGCCTCTAGGTATATTCTGTTGAGCTGATTTCTATACTAGTTTGACATATTCATCATATTCAGGTGGTATGATGTCAATATGTTGTTCAATTATTTCAGTGAAGGCTGTCCAGTTTGCTTTCCTTAGGTCAAATCTTGATATTTTGATTGCCTGGATCTTGGTGGAAGTCAATTAGAGCTGGACAATGTTGGGACCTTGGTATGGGCTCTAGAACTGATCAAGTTAGGAGATTGGAGCTTGTGGAATTGATGAATGATCAGGCAGTTGAGTTAGTTGAACTTCAGTCAGAAGTTCAAAATTAAGTGTAAGTTTTTATGTTGAAGAGACTGATAAGTCTCTCTTCATAGTTAAAATACGGCAGATCTGTTTTAAAGCTGTTACCGATCTTTTTTTATATTCTTTATTAATTACTTCTCACAGTTTATTTCTTTAATTCCTTTCTTCACTGGACTATTTTTCCCTTTTGGAGCCTTTCGGCTCACACTAAAAAGTAAAACTGTTGATTATTATTAGTAAATGTATGCGAGTCTGTATGTGTACAGTAAATAGTAAATAGTGATGTTTCTAAGTAGAGGTGTGTTTGATTTTGATCCATAGTACTACATAAGCCCACAACAATGAGACTATCAAAGTTAAGTTATGTGAGGCTTAACATATCCCACATATTTAATTTCAACTAAACAACAGTTGCATAGACAACAGGATTGAAATTAAATTTTTTTGCGAATGCCAGTATGGAAACTTTTCCTCAACAGATTTAAACCTTTACATGTGCTCCTTTGCTTGGAAGTATCAGAACCAGAAATTCCTTGTAATTTGACATAAGACTTATTAAACGGGAGGGGAAGACTTCAGTGTATTACAATATTTGGAGGACTGTCAGAAATAAGTATTTTCAAGTTTTAAAGATGGGTGAAACTTGTAAATAAGTCTGTGTTAAAGTTTCAGGAGTGAAGCCGTTAGGAAGCAAACATAGGGTTGCAACTTAATCTTAGGGTAAGCTAAGAATACAAAAAACTACAGGGGGGTTCAATGAGGGGGATACGGCCTCTAGGTTAGGTTAAGTGGGGAACCTTAAGTTAGGTATTGTCATAGTGTTTGCTCCCCTGTTAAAAAAAGGAGTTTTTCAGTCATAGCTTCTAGAATTTTAAAATGTCCATAATTTGAAAACTAAAAACTTTCCCCAAAGGATTTCTATTAAAATCGTTCAAAGTACCTTTACATACACAGAGTCCTTATTTTCTTTGTTGCTGCTGTATAATGACAGACAAAAAGACTAGCATAGAACACCACCTAATCTAACCTAACCTACTAGATGTGTCCTTACCTACTTATCTAACACCCCTTATGAGCCCCCTTAGACTGTTGTATTCTTAGCCATAGGGTTGAAAATTGAAGAGTTACGGGGCATATCTGTTATCATACATAAGAACCTTTTCTTCGTCAGGAATATTGTACCCCAGTAAATTTTTACAAATGTTCCCCTTATTGACCCAAGAAACTGTTCAAGTTGTCCAACTTATCTTGGAACTTGGCACGAGTAAATCTATGTTAGCAACTGCGTGCAGCCTAAAATCAACATACTCCACCCAGAGGCATTGTGATTGGGCGCCATAACATGCTACGCCCACTGTCATTGTGCCCAATCAGTCACAATCACTGTGATGGGTTACCACTTTCTTACAGCTGATTCATGTAAAAATAATAGGAATAACTAAAGATTATATTTATTGCGTGTATGTAGACTACCGAATGTTGTATAATGACGACCATGCCCCATAACGCTCTTATTTTCAACTCTATTGCCAACGTGTATAGAACAAAAATTTTCCGGAAAATTCTAAATACCCTGGGTAAGTACATATCAGATAGAAATAAAATTTTGAAAACCATCAAAACTGCCGAGAAATTTACAAGTCAAACAAACTCTGAACTCTGACACCAACTTTCTCTCTCACGTAGTACCTATAATTTACTTTAGGTGACTTTTTGATCAATTCAGCAGTGCTTTAGCAACAGAATACTGAACTAATCGGTGGTCACGGTTGATTGATTGATTCGAGGTTTTCTGGTATCCTGGAATCAATCAATCAAATTACTGTGACCACTAATTAGTCACGGCAATTTCATTGATAGGACGGCAATTTGAAACGACCAAGTTGAACCCCGCTCGACCTTGGAAAATACTGGAGGGTTTTTTTCTAATCTGAATTCGATATTTCTAAAATCAAATAAGGGTAATAGGAGTATCAAACATGGATTGGAAGTGCTCATTCTTTTCTTAGTCCCCAAGTCACAAAGATGGCAACACAGTGCGAGAGCGAAGAAACTTGCAAATCTTTTTAAGATTTCATTAATCCAAAAATTCTAAGAATTTGAGAAGTTTACCGAGAGTAATGACTTTACATCTTATTTGTACAAGATAGGACTCCTGGGGGATTAATCCCGTGTTTGTTCAAAATATCATTTTGCTGAAATGCATTATAACTAAGATGGAAAATAAACTCACAACGGCAAACCAACGTTTCTTTGGGTGTAATATTAGTTAGGGCAATACAAAAATTACTCCTAAACATGGAAGCTTTTTTTCCCGATCCAAACTATCTTGCAAAGATGTTACTACTTTAGCCTGTTTTTTAATATAGTAGACCTCCGAACATGATTAACTCCTTCTACAAAGATTTTGCATTACATACGCGTGTGGACCAGTACAACTTCTGATGCCGGGACGTGTGAGGATATTTTAACCATGGACAGCAAGTAAAAAATATCGTAGAGATAGACACGAGTAAGTTCGGAAAACGGAAATACAGTACAATGTATTGATGGTAAATGGGTGTTATGCGGGATTGACGGTGAAACACTTGTGACTTTCTACAGGGTTGTCAAGGTTCGTTAGGATAAGACATTAATACCGATACCATTAGAATTCAATCATCCCAACACTACCATAATTTTGGACTGTTGGAAGGCTTATAATAATATCGAAGATAAATTTCTTCAACATTGCACTGTTAACCATAGCGTCAATTTTACGAGTCCAGATGATCCCCGTGTACACGCCAATACCATCGAATCGCAGTGGGGAGTCCTTAAAAGGTCTGTACTACCAAATTTGGGGTACAGAAATATTTGTATGTAAGCTATTTGCTACAGTATATTATTCACAAACGCTATTTGAAGGATACTATGTATAAACTGAAGGCATTCCTGGAATTTATAAATCTTGTTTACCCACTTAATATCCGTGACTACGAAAGTCTTGGTCCGCCCAACCACACTATTCCTTCTTCTTCGCTAATTGTCAGTCCATCTCGTCTACCACAAAAAAGATTTTGTTGTTCCTTAGAAAGAAGATACCACCCAAAGATAACTTCAGTGACATCGAGTAATATAAGTAGAGATATATTTGTTTCTGTTAATATATATTATAGGGTAAATGTAGTTTGTTTTAACAAGTGTAAGCTTTCTTATTACTTGTACAATACTTTTCCTTTATGAAATATGATTGTGTTACCTTGCTTGCTAGGAGAGAAGTGGGATGCGAATCAAACACAGGGCAGGTAAAAAATACCGCAGTCTAAGGGGGGGGGGGTTTGCAGGGGGGCGTTAGCCTCCTGGTTAGATAAGTATGTAAGGACACGACTTGGTTAGGTTACATGGGGAAGTTTAGGTTAGGTGGTCTTTTTGTGTAGAAGTTTTTGTAGAACGACGGCCACAACTGCGAACGACTAGTAAAGATGAAGAAAATTCCCATTTTCTATTGAGGCGGGAAGACCTGCCTGTCATTATACAAAGGCTCTAGAATATTGGGGGTGTATATATGATAGCGGCCACCTGTATTTAATATTATGCCCAACTAAGAATACGGCAGTGTAAAGATGGTCACAGGGGGGCGTTAGCGTTAGGTAAGGACACGACTTGTAGGTTAGGTTAGGGGGGAAAGTTTAGGTTAGATGATGTCCATTTTTAATCCACACGGGAGGAACTGGCCGCTGATATACAAAGGCTCCAGAAAACTGTACTAGGGTAAATTTTTACCAATGTTTCCCTCTTCCTCCCCTCATCGACCCAAGAAACTGTTCAAGTCATCGAACATATCTTGGGACTTGACGCGAGTTAGTTAACGGAAAACACTACATGAAGCCCAAAATCATTGATCGAGCCCCACTTTCTTACAGGGGAATCCTGTATATTTAGTAGCAACAACAGAAGATTATAGGCAATTATGATACCTTAAATAGTGGTCCAAGAAGATGGAGAGCGAAATACATTCATAGGTATTTGTTAATAATGAGAAATACATTACTAATATATGAATGGGGTTCCATTTTGAAAAACTCCCGTTTTGTTCGAAAATGACCTTTATTTCCGTTGCAAAGAAATGGTTTAATAAGGAATGTAAAGGAATTTGGGCTGGACATAGCCCTATAGATACACCCATAAACTAAGCCTAGTTATTTTACGAGAAAAATAAAAAGCCAAAAGCTACACTTAACCTGACAAATATCTTCGTTTCATTTAAACGAAAACTTGGTAAATAACGTACTTTAGGCCTAAATACAACATAACATTCAAAATATCCGTATCAGAATGCCAAATTCCAAAGAGATTTATTAGGCCTAACACAGAAACATACAAAATACATTAAGATTCAATGTAAAATGAAAAAGATATAAGCTTTTTCCCGTCATTTTAAGAAAACGTTATATTTTAGCTTCATGTGACAATATTCAATTAATAAATTCAATTCTCAATAGGAGAAAATAACTATCTAAGAAGAGAGAATCGGTATAGACTTACATCCCAACATGAGCAGAAGCGTCGAAGAAGAGCGCTATCTCACATCCACTCTAACCATTAGTAATTCTTTTTATAGTTTTATTATCATATTAACCTTATTTGTACATTTCCATGTTTTAATTTTGTTTCTATGCATACAATCTTATAATCTACTTAAAAATAATAAAGCTCGGATAATAAATATATGCGTGTTATTAAATATATTCGTATGAAAATGTAAGAAAATGGGGGAATAGATAATCAAAAGTGATAAGAGATTGTGAGGATAATAAATTATCAATGTAAAAAGGAAATAGATAAGATATGTAAGAGCTTGATACTGTAAGAATTTTATTGGAACAAATATTAATAGGCCTACAATTCAGAAATTTTAGCTCTAATGCTATACAGTAGGCCTATTGCAATGACGAGTTTGAAGTGATAACTTTTGCTTTTGTCAAATTAACTAATAATGGCTATTGCATATAGAAAAATTTATATAAGTTGAATTTATTATTTTTTAATTTGTCTGAAATAAACTAATAGAAATAGATATTGCAGAAATAATCAAAGTTGAAGTGATAATTTTTGCATATGTCTGAAATAAACTAACAATGGATATTGATTATTGGAAAACTAATAAAACAAAGTGACAAGTTTTGCATTTGTTTGAAATAAACTGATGATAGATGTTAGATATTAGAAAATAGGTCAAGTTATTATACAATAAAACCAATGTTTACAATGGCTTTCGGGCTACGCTGGTGCGAAACAGATTGATCGTGACTAGCATAATAAGTTTTCCTCTGACAAATAAAAAGAAAAAAAATATAAAACTTGCCTTATTACATAACTACCTAAGGGTTTTTTGTTTTGTTTTTCTTTTATCGAAATTCTTGAATGGTTTTACAGCAAGAATATCATTAAGGCAAATTGTTCATTCGCCTTGTCCTCTTTTGTAAGACAAGAAGGTAGAAACTCTCGTAGAAATCTTTGAAAAGTTGAAATAAGAGAAATAATTAGTTGTCTTTCATGAGAAATAATACGTAGTAATCTTGTCATAATTAATTGATTGATTTAAAGTTTTCAGGCAAGTAATCTTGTCATATTACTCAAAATGAAAATAAGGAGTTTTAAAAGAAACATCCATTATGGCTAGTTCTAACTTATTTTCTTCCTTGTTAGAAAAGTATTTTTTACCCCATGTCTATCCCGGTTTTTTAACATTAATATAGAAACATTTGATAAGAAAATCGGATAGAAATCTTTGCTTGTTTTTATAAGATAAAAATGAATAAAACTTTGACCATGCAAGAATAGAGAAAACTTTGATTGCCAAAGGTAGAAACCTTTGAATGTTATCTTTCATTAAACTAAAAAGTAGATATATTGAAAAAAAAAATGGTAAAAAAATATCATATGGCAGTATCTACAGGCTTGTGAAAGTATATCTAGTAGAAAAACTATACCGGTATGACAAGTTTTATCTCATACAAGACGAGAGATATATAGAAATTCTTTCCAATGCGAGATACTACTTGCTTTAAATGATTATCTTATCTTATTTTCTTGCAAAGTCACGTTCATAAATGATGGTACTATGTACTTTTATTTTCGTATAAAATGTCAACCTATAAAACAAGACCTCAATACTAGATCTACTGGTCATAAAAAAAAAAAAAAAATCAGACATGAGCTTACTTGACTTGCATATGATAATTATTGATGAAAAAAGGATAAAGGGATAAAAACAAGATAATTCACTTAAAAGTTTTTATTGAAACGTTAAGTGTAAATATAATAATGAATTCAATCAGTTACCAAGAATTCGTCAAATAATTTTATTATTCTGTCTAGAGAATCCAACTCTAGATTATAGATATCAAATTCATCAATTTGTGAAAATCTACCTTTTTGTGAATGTTATGTAACTAAGCCTATCATGAAAATATAATACAGTCTGACTGGATGTTTTCAAGGAATTTTTTTTTTACCATAAACACCAAGTAAGCCTACAGTACGCCTACAGTAGGCCTACAGCTGTAATTTTATCTCGACATCGGGAAATGAATTCACACCATGTGTCAATCAATAGTTTGGTAAGAAGACTTGTATTTTAATAGGTTTGGTTAATAAATTCAATTTTAAAGACTGAAAATTTTAAAAGTAGGCCTATTCAACAATCAGTTTTGCTGGTGGTGGTTAGATTTCTTATCAGTTCAATGATTCCACTTCATAAAGGAAATTTGGAAAAAAAAACTAAGCCTATTCTAAATTGCTTTCACCGGTGACTGAATCTGAAAGTATATTTTTTTTCCGCTGATAAGGCCACTTCTGTATTTTAACTATTATTTTAATAATGTTCATAACAAAAGAAACATATAAGAGGAAATTCAGGCATATATATATATATATATATATATATATATATATATATATATATATATATATATACATATATATATATATATATATATATATATATATATATATATATATATATATATATATATATATATATATATATATATATATATATATAGCTTATATATTGCCATTTTACTATGTATTCATTTTGGACTTTAACTTGAGGTAGTTTTTTTTTTTTTATAAAATCAATTGATATAAACTCAAAACTCCCTAACTTATCTCACAAAATATTCAGAATGATATAATGATAAATGACTAGGATAGAAATAATGATGGTAATCATACTATATGCGTTTCTCGCTTTTATATAAGAAAAGTGTGATCACTGAAGGGAAAGTTTGTATTTGATAAACATTTGAATGATATCTAAAAGATAAAATAAAATATTCTTCTCAGACTACTTAAATATCATATAAAATATTAATTAATTAGGATGAAAAACCTCTCCACATTAACTAGAGCGTTTGAACGATATATCGTGTGTAAATTTAACTCGTTCGCCAACAGCAGCCCATAAATCATAGGAACCCTCTCACCTTATGCATTTTTAGCGGGAAATATCTGGTGTCTCATTGGCTGATTCTTTCGCAGCTCTTGATTGGTGGATATATGTGACGTCATACAATCATATTCTTATAGTGGTAAAAAACCTATACTTGTTGGAGATAAATTACGACTAAAAATATTTTTTTTTAATAAAATTCAACTTGAAATTATTAGCAAATTTCATAATAAACAGATAACAAATCCTGTTAATGAGTGTATGCTGAGTAAATGTGTAATATTCGAAGAAATGCTTGACTCTTTTCTGGCTATGATGACAGATGTGCGTGTGTGCGTCTATCAAAATATGGTAGGCGAAGGCAACTACCAATCACAGGTGAAGAAACTATAGCCAATCAGAGGGCTGGAATATCTCGCTAATGTTAATGAGGTGCTGTTCGAAAAAGTAACCCGAATTAGATTTTTTTAAGGTATATATATATATATATATATATATATATATATATATATATATATATATATATATATATATATATATATATATATAGGTGTGTGTGTGTGTGTGTAGTCAGTCTCATATAAGATGTTTAATCATTGTTTTTTAGAAAATGGTCTTTGTGACGTCATCAAAAGTAAGATAAATTTTACAGCTTATCTTTACTTCTTCTGTTTGTTGGATTAAGTGAGCTATTGTTATAACGAGCTCAAAGTAGTTGAGTGACTAGTTAACTTTAATTCGTATTTTGACCCATTTCAAGTACAATGTGAACGAACAAAATTATTTCCAAATCATTAAGGAAATGTCGTCTTCTAGGAAATATGTCTTCATAAAGGGTAGGGATAAAATACCTACAGAATACATATTTCAGATATATGATGTCTTAAAAACTACAAAATTTTATGGAAAAAACTCAAAACAATCAACCATTCAGTAATAAAATGGATCTCAAGTATCATTATTGTATGTATAGAACCGAATAATGATGAAAAAAAAAGCTTTTGACAAAAGAATATATTATTATTATTATTACTTACTTACTAAGCTACAACCCTAGTTGGAAAAGCAGTATGCTATAAGCCCAGGGGCTCCAACAGGGAAAATAGCTCAGTGCGGAAAGGAAAAAAGGAAAATAAAATATTCTAAGAAGAGTAACAACAATAAATATCTCCTATATAAACTATAAAAACTTTAACAAAACAAGAGGAAGAGAAATAAGATAGGAGAGTGTGCTCGAGTGTACCCTCAAGCAAGAGAACTCTAACCCAAGACAGTGAAAGGCCATGGTACAGAGGCTATGGCACTACCCAAGACTAGAGAACAGTGGTTTGATTTTGGAGTGTCCTTCTCCTAGAAGAGCTGCTTACCATAGCTAAAGAGTCTCTTCTACCCTTACCAAGAGGAAAGTGGCACTGAACAATTACAGTGCAGTAACCCCTTGGGTGATGAAGAATTGTTTGGTAATCTGTGTTGTCAGGTGTATGAGGATAGAGGAGAATATGTAAAGAATATGCCAGACTATTCAGTGTGTATGTAGGCAAAAGGAAAATGAACCGTAACCAGAGAGAAGGATCCAATGTAGTACTATCTGGCCAGTCAAAAGACCCCATAACTCTCTAGCGGTAGTATCTCAACGGTGGCTGGTGCCCTAGCCAACCTACTAGTAGCCCATAGACCAAAGGAACTCTCTCACCTTATACATTTTAGCGGGAAATATCTGTTGTCTCATTGGCTGATTCTTTCTCAGCTCTGATTGGTGGTTGTATGTGACGTCACTCAATCGTATCTATGAATAAACTCAACTGAGAGGAGTAAAAATTCTATACGTATTGCAGATCAGTTTTGGATTGTAAATTGCAATTTATTATGAAAATAAACTCCAAATGATTATTAATATATAATTAATAGATAATAAATCTAATTAAACGGTAATTTTTTTTTTAAAAAGATCATTTGGAGAAATACTTGACTGTGTTCTGGCTACGATGATAGATGTGTGTGTGTGTGTCTACCAAGCTGTAGTAAGCGAAGGCAGTTACCAATCACAGCTCACGAGATACATTTTCTATATGAAATATAGAAACAGTCATTTCCTTATAAATTGTTTTTTAACATATCTTATTATATGGATAGATTCTGATTTACTAAATCATTAATTTTATTCAGAAAATACGTCTTTGTGATGTCATCATGGGTATGAATTTCAGTTTTTTTTTTCTGCTTACTAGTTTGAGTGAGTTATTGTTTTACAGAGAGCGCAATTTTAATTCGTTTTTCATTACATTTAAAGTATAATGTAATTGAATAAATAGTTATCAAATCAAATAGGAAATATGTCGTCATAATGGACAAGGGTAAAATACTATACTTAAAAAGAAAAAAAAATAATTTTTTGGGGAAAAAATAAAGCGATCAATTTAGTTATAAAATGTATCCTAAATATCAAAAGCATAAAAAAAACTCGCTTAACTAGAGCGTTTGAACAAAATATCTCGTGAAAATTTAACTCGATCGCCAACAGCAGTCCATACAGCAAAGGATCCCTCTCACCTTATAAGTTTCTTCAGCGGGAAATATCTGGCCTCTCATTGGCTGATTCTCACTTAGCTCTTGATTGGTGGTTGGATGTGACGTCATAGATTCGTATTTTACTTATTGGAAATGAATTTCAAATAAAAAATTACAATTTTTATGGACATAAACTTGAAATTGTTATTAATTTGGTAAAAAATAGATAATGGATCTGGTTGAAAGGTACAAGGTAAATTAATATGTCATGTTCGAAGAAATACTTGATTGGGTTCTGGCAACGAAGAAAGAGATGGGTGTGTTTAAAAATAGTAAACCAATCACAATCGAGGAAGTTATAGCCAATCAGAGGACCGAAATATCCCGCCAAAAGAGAGCTCCGGCCTCTGGGTACCTATGAGTTGCTGCTGTTCCATTAAACGGCCTAAGCTAGGGACGGGAGTTGAAGATTTTATTTTTTATTTTTAATCAAATTAAATATGCATTTTCTTTATATATAAACAGTTCCTTAATAGAAGTTTTTATAGAATTTTTATTAAATGTATAATTTCTGATTACCAAATTATCTATATTGAGAAAATACGTCTCTGTTGATGTCATATTGAGTAGGATGAGAATTTACTCAACTCCCCCCCAGAGAGAGAGAGAGAGAGAGAGAGAGAGAGAGAGAGAGAGAGAGAGAGAGAGAGAGAGAGAGAGAGAGAGAGAGAGAGAACGAGGTTTTATGAGTTGCTACTGTTCATGAAAATTTCTTATTTTTAACCAAATCAAAGATATATGTTCTTCAAAATATATAGACAGTCCATTATAATATGTTTTAATAACAGATTCATTAGAGGGATGGATTCTGATTACTATATCATTATTTTTTATTAAGAAAATACGTCTTTGTGACGTCATCAAGAGTAGGATGAATTTTACAAGCTTGGCTTTGCTTCTGTTTTCTGGTTTGAATAATGGATAAATCGAGCTTAAATATTGAAGCAACTATGTAACTTTATTTCGTATTTTGTTACATCTCAAGTGGGATTTAATTGAATAAAATGATTACCATATCTTATAGGAAATATGTCATTATAAAAACCGCAAATGTTATGGAAAGACACTCAAAATAATCATATAGTAATAAAATTGATCTTAAATACCATTATTGTATGTATATATATATATATATATATATATATATATATATATATATATATATATATATATATATATATATATATATGAAACGTTTGATTCACCTGATTACTGTGTTCCGATTTATATTTTATTTATGGCTTATTTCTTTGCATTTCAATTATGACTCCGTATAGCTATTAAAGATTCCTGTCTCTTAGCTCTAGAATTTATTTGATGTTGTCCATGATGCTCTATCACTCTAAGGTCAGCTAAGCAAGTGGTATGCTAAATGTTGAATGTTACTGTATGTGTTCTGACAATTTGCAATATCATTCTTGCGGCTTTGGAAGCATGCGTGTCAACCTTTCGGAGTTAAGGAGGCAAGTTTTCGCTTGTTGCTATTGTATAGGAACATTGCGTGTGGTTGGCAGCCCTGATTTCATCGTTCATATTTCAGAATGTTTCGTTTTATTTCATGACTTAATATCGAAAATGGCGAAGTTTATACCAGTGATCTTTTTACCTTTTATATTAGATGTAGTCTTGATATGTACTAATTTGCTATTATAATTAAAACAAGTTTATAAAATATATAAATAATTATTTGGGTAGTTTGTAGCGCTACAGCCAAGCGTCCTATTATGCTTATTATCGCTCCGACTGTTATCTTGTATAGAATAAAAACGTTTGGAAATGGTCTACGGATCTTAACCCTGGATAGGTACGCTCCTCGGACACCCCTTTAAGAGTATACTCGGACGCGAACGACCCAGACGCCAAAAAAAAAATTCTTGAAAAATCAGTTTTTGCAGTAACCTCCTTTTTTCTTTTGCCAAAAAAAACTTCAATGAATGCTTAAAACAACTGTAAAGATAAATACTACTCATCTGCAGAAAAACTATTTATTATAAATATTTTAAAAAATTAAGTAGAAAAAAAAGACCTGACATAAAAATTCATAAAAAAAAAGTTTATACATATATACACAAATCCTTTTAGGAATTGATTCTTGAATGTTTAGGACACATCTTGATGTATTTTGGATGAAGTCAGACCCATGGAGGTGAAGATCTGAAATGAGAAAAAAAGGGTAACTTTTTTTGGCCAAAAAAATTTGTCCAAATTTCATGAATTTTTTTGGGTACCCAAATGAAATAGGAAGTGGCTAATTTTTTTAGGGAATAAACATATGTTATCCTAAAATATAAATATGTAAAAAAATCTTCATTATTTTGTAAATTACATTTATATCAGGGGCCATATCTAAAGGTAATTTTTTGAGTACTTAGAAATTTCGTAAAAAAATACATATATTTATTATATAATATGATATTTATGCAGGTAAAAATATACCAAAATATCACAAATTCTATAGGGAACAAGAATATATATAGATAGGGCAGCTTACGCTTCGGATATGTCCACAAAATGGCCGCCAACCACACTGACTCAGACTCCCTAATCTGCCACTTGAAATGTAGGAAGGGTATGTCAATTTCAAGGTGTTATTTACTAATCTAATTATTATTGGATATGCATAAAAATTGTATGGTGGGTTGCTGGATAATTGTCGATTATTTTACGACTATAAAATTAAAATTCTGACCCAAAAAAAGTTTTTTGAAGGGAAATAAAATCGAAAAAAAAAATTTAAAACAATATAATATTTTAGCTAAAAAAATTTGATGATATTCAATCAAAAAAGAAGTAAACAAAATTTTCCGACAAATAAACATCTAGAGGAATCATTACTCTGTGATAGTTCCTTAGTACGTAGTAATTTTGAAAGAATTGGGAAAAAACGAAAAAATGGCAATCACCGGAAAATCGAACACATACCTATATATACGCCATATCTGGCTAAAAAAAAGATAGGCATGGGTAGCCTGATCATCTAGAAACACTTTCCAACACTATAAAAATATAAGTTTTGCGACACTACTTGCCAATTCCTTACGGTAACATGACTAAGCAAAAAAATGCAAAACAAATAAAAAGGGGCACTCGCGGAAAAATGGCTAACATTCTAATATACGGCATTTCAGAAAAAAAAAATTCAGCCACGTGCTAGGCAAACCATCAAGGCACATTTTCCGACAAATAAACATCTAAATGAATCATTACTCTGTGATAGTTCCTTAGTACGTAGTAATTTTGAAAGAAATGGGAAAAAAACGAAAAAATGGCAATCACAGGAAAATCGAACACATACCTATATATATGCCATATCTGGCTAAAAAAAAAAAGATAGGCATGGGTAGACAGATCATCTAGAAACACTTTCCAACACTATAAAATTATAAGTTTTGCGACACTACTTGCCAATTCCTTACGGTAACATGACTAAGCAAAAAAATGCAAAACAAATAAAAAGGGGCACTCGTGGAAAAATGGCCATTCTAATATACGGCATTTCAGAAAAAAAAAATTTCAGCCACGTGCTAGGCAAACCATCAAGGCACATTTTCCGACAAATAAACATATAAATGAATCATTACTCTGTGATAGTTCCTTAGTACGTAGTAATTTTGAAAGAAATGGGAAAAAACGAAAAAATGGCAATCACAGGAAAATCGAACACATACTTATATATACGCCATATCTGGCTGAAAAAAAAAATAGGCATGGGTAGCCAGATCATCTAGAAACACTTTCCAACACTATAGAAATATAAGTTTTGCGACACTACTTGCCAATTCCTTACGGTAACATGACTAAGCAAAAAAAATGCAAAACAAATAAAAAGGGGCACTCGCGGAAAAATGCCCAACATTCTAATATACTGCATCTCAGATAAAAAAAAAAGACATGCACGTGTTAGCCCAACCATCAAGGCACACTTTCTAACACATAAACATGAAAAAAAAATCAATAATATACGGCAATTCCTTACTACGTAGTAAATTTTTACAAATATTGAAAAAAAAACAGAAATTGGCAACCGCAGTTAAATACCCAATATACCAATAACTACGTCGTATCTGACAAAAACAAAATCACGCATGGGTAGCCAGATCATCTAGACACACTTTCCAACACTAAAAAAGCAAAAGTTTTACGACACTATTTGGCAATATCATACGGAAAAATTACTTGGCAAAAAAATGAAAAAAAATGAAAAAGGGGCACTCGCGGTAAAATGCCCGACATTCTAATATACGGCATCTCAGATAAAAAAAAAGACATGCACGTGTTAGCCCAACCATCAAGGCACACTTTCTAACACATAAACATGAAAAAAAAAATGAATAATATACGGCAATTCCTTACTATGTAGTAATTTTTACAAATATTGAAAAAAAACAGAAATTGGTAACCGCAGTTAAATACCCAATATACCAATAACTACGTCGTATCTGACAAAAACAAAGTCACGCATGGGTAGCCAGATCATCTAGACACACTTTCCAACACTAAACAAGCAAAAGTTTTACGACACTATTTAGCAATATCTTACGGAAAAATGACTTGGCAAAAAAATGAAAAAAAATGAAAAAGGGGCACTCGCGGTAAAATGGTCCTCGTGGTGATGAACGATATTTTAACTAAAAAAAAAATCATGCACATGGTAGCCAAACAATCCACCAACACTTTCCACAACTGATAACCTATACAAGTTGCACCATTCTACGACAATTTCATAATACGTAATAACTTTGATAATTAGGCAAACTACCTTAGAAGGGTAAACTCGGTCGCGCTCGACCCCGACGCGTCTCAGAAATCGGGGAAGGAGTACAGCTACAGCAATGCACATCTGGACACTACTAGAGCGTGTAGGGGAGACACCTCCTGCAGGTCGATCACCCACAAATTCAGTCACGGGGGTGAGTCACGTGAGAAAAACCTGTTTTTTTTTGACGCTCGGGGTCGCGAACGACCCATCGTACCTATCCAGGGTTAAATATGTTGTGTAAGGGGGGGGGGGGCAGCCCCCTGGGTAAGGACACGGCTTTTAGCATAGGTTAGGTGGTTTTTTTCTAAGTTAGCTTCTCCCGTCGTACTCGTAGGTAAGGAAACTGTTGTGTAAGGGGGAGGGGGGTCCGGGGGTCTGGGGGGGGGGGGGGGCGAAGCCCCCCTGGGTAAGGATGCGGCTTTTAGCGTAGGTTAGGTGGGTTTTTTTAAGTTAGCTTCTCCCGCTAAAATCGTTTTTAGAACGACGGCCACAGTTCAGAATATTCCTGTTTTCTACGGGCTCTGGCCGTTACCCTACAAAGGCTCCAATTATTTTCACTTGTGATCGAAAATAAAAGTGCATAGTACAGTCACTTATGAACATGATTGTACAAGAGATAAACAAAACTGACAATTTAAGAAGCTAGAAACTTGCTATAGCATAAACAGACACCCTGTCAACTTCATTGAAATAGCTTTGACTTGTTACTGCTTGAACCAATTATCTGAAGCTTGTTGCAAGATTTGATATCTAGCGTTTATTTGTAGTCTCTGCCCAGGTCTTTGTCCTGAAGTGCGTGTTTAGACTTAAGATTCCGATTAGACTGTTTTGTTGTGGCTCAAATAACTGATCTTGGTAGACTTCCAGAAACTAAGAAAGTCAAATAGTCAATCTTTACAGGTTGCAATGAGGGACTGGTTATAGTTCAGGGGTTTACACCAGGTCCCTGGAAACCCTTACATATCAAAATTTACTTTGATTGCAAAGATACTCACTCACACACACGTTGGGGGTGGGACAATTTCCTGCATCTTTTCATTGTTTATCTAAGAAATGAGATAATGTTATTGGTTTGATTCATGATATTTGACTCTTATATCCCTAGTGCTTAAACCAGGAAGGTTATTCAGCAATAAAGTTCAGTAAAAAATAAAAAAAACTAGGCCTACTCTGTTGCAATACAAATGAAAATCTAAGAAGTTGCACTTACATAAAGCAGAAATGGAGATAAGCTAAATTTGAAGGCTAATAAGTGGGTTCAACGAGGAGCTAAAGGGAAGCTGTAAATACTCTCTGGATCTGGTAAATCCTACAGTGCAATGGGAGAGGTGCACTAACGAGACAACCCACTCGATCTACTTCTATATTCTCAGGGTAAATGAAGGACCTCATTTGAACGCAACCTTTTATGGCGGTCACTTCCAATAGTACAGTACAAAAATATGTTTATTGACAGCTTAAACAATTACAAGTGTAAAAAAATATTTTGGAATAACGTTCACTTCATAGTCTAGGAAAACTTATTTACAAAAGAGTAAAGGAAGAAAAGATAGGCCTATAGAGATACCTGATGCAAATTAGTCTAAAAATCTATGGCAATATTTAGGCATACTGATATGTTGTAATATTTGTTTTTAAGTCAAATTGTGGACAGCTCGGAAGACATTATATGGAATTCAAAATCACTGCTTGCAGTTTACACGTTTTATGTAAACCAATTCATATTAAGTTACTACAAGTCAAGAAACTATACATAGTAACTAAACATATCAGGAGTATAACTATTCTTAAATTACAAAGAACGTGGTTAAACTATTCTAGAGGATCATGATTCTAGGCCTAGGCGTCGGATAGATATCCGTTTCGTGGGGCTCAGGCACTTTTAGTGTTAGACGTCTCCTGAGAGCATCACCTCTGATGATTTCGACTCCTTCCGCTGAGCTGTACTGCAAAGGTGGCGCTGGGGTCACCCTTATCATTCTCACCAATTGCGGAGGAATTGGTGTGGAACGCTGGCTTGGCAACACAACCGCTGGAGCATTGAGATAGTAAGTTCTAGGCGTGGACGACGTCACAATTGGTGGGGGGCCTGGTCTGTGATGTAAGGGCACATGCTCGCTACCTCGATTAACAGGCAGGAGGATTGGCACGGCATGTGTCCTGCCGAGGGCGTGGATGTACGCTGCAGAATTAGGGTCTGGGTTATAGAGGGTCGTCTCTCTTTCTCTTGGGTGACCGTTATGTGAATGATACTGGTAGATGCCCGAAGTGTCGGGGGCCTCCGTTGGGGAGTGCGGGGGCCTCATGGTATGGGCGTTGGTCGTTGTAGACTTGGGTGGTTCTGTAACAGGTGGGCTTGGAGTTGTGTTTGACAGTCGGTAGAAATTATTGTGGGAAAAGGCTGGTCTGAGTTTTAAGGATGACGGAAGAGTTGTTGATAGGAGACTGTTATCCTGTTCATGACTGTCGGTCAGTGGTGTGAAGGTAGCTGCTATTGGGGAGTATGTTGTTGTGGGTTGTGTGGTATGCTGTTCATTGGCTTTATAACTTGGTGTGAATGCCCCTATTACGGGGGCCCGCTTGGTGGGTGTGGTGAGTTCATCTTCATTATGAAGAACCATGGCTTTCCTAAAAGCGCTAATGGTGGCGGTATGTATGGGAGGGGCATAAGTTGAAGCTCGGGATTTCTCTACCACCAGTCTAAAAGGATTGGGGGAAGGAGTCGTTACATGAATGGAGTCATGAAACCGGAGGTTCTGGTTAATAGGCCGAGGTGCCTGGGTTGGTGCCAGGTCATCCTCCAGGTCAGGAACGAGTGTGACGGGTTTCTCAAATGGACTTTGCACGGGACGTGGGACCAGGCGGACAGACTGAGAGTGGGGCTGGGAAGGTCTAGGCTGACGTGCTTGTTGCTGCTGTAACGCTCGATGGAAATCTTGTCGTTCTTCCTCGAATTGCCCTTGGGGTATGACGTGCTGGCGGAAAAGGGGACTTGAATCCTCAGGACGCGCTCTCTGGTGAGTTTCTGAATGGGAAACTGAGGGACGAGGAGAGGTGGGTGGAGCCTGTGAAGAATCTGATTTATGTTCAATTGCTTCTCCTTCGTAATTGACATCAGCCCGGAATCCATTGTCGTCAGCTACGTAAGTCACTATCTGGACGCGGCCGTCTGGTAACGCGACCTGAAAGAGAAAGGGGACTGAAAACACTTCATAGGCCTACACAGTCTGAAAAGCCTTGAAAAGATATAAACATAAACACTGTTTTCAATCGACAAGTAATGTTGAGGTTGAGATCATAAGTATATTTTTATCAAAATACATATAACATATATTTTATAGTAATAAATTTTATATAGTATTTAATTTTAACTAACACCTGAGATGTGAAAATTGGAGTGTTATGTTTGTAAATTTAAACACAATTTTGTTGTATTCAGTGTTCTCATAAAAACAGAGAGAGAGACTTACCTTGTAGGAACCGCTAACGGTCTCTCCATCCCTGGCTTCCGATCTTGCATGGTAGTTGCCTGTGTCTTCGGATGCAACGCTGTAGCCATATTTATACTGGTCAAAAATCTGAAAAAAGACATATTTTCTTTAGATTTTCGTTTATAATCATCCATAAACCATCTATTGATTTTCAGATGTTCCTACAGACTGCAATGTTGCACAGAGACTGTTTGCTACTATCTGGCCACATGGGACAGTCTAACTGAAAAAGGAAAAGCTATATTAATCTAGCAAACCTCTCTTTCTCATTCTCTTCCTCTCTCCAGTCTATGAAAAATCTCATATGCTACACTAGTCTAGGCAAAGAGTCTCTCTCTCTCTCTCTCTCTCTCTCTCTCTCTCTCTCTCTCTCTCTCTCCATAGTCTAGGGAAAACTTTCCTCTCATATGCTGCATTGCTCTTCGCAAAGTTTTTCTCAAATAGACTGTCTGGGTCTAGCTCAATACACACACACACTCTCTCTCTCTCTCTCTCTCTCTGGGTCTAGCTCAATACACTCTCTCTCTCTCTCTCTCCTCTCTCTCTCTCTCTCTCTCTCTCTCTCTCTCTCTCTCTCTCTCTCTCTCTCTCTGCATAGTTTAGGGAAAAATCTTCATTTCATGTGCTGCATTGGTCTTGGCAAAGTTTCTCTCAAGTAAACTGTATGGGTCTCTCTCTCTCTCTCTCACTACATAGTCTAGGGAAAAATCTTCCTCTAATATGCTGCATTGGTCTTGGCAAAGTCTCTCTCACGTAAACTGTATGGGTCTAGCTCTAGACAAAGTCTCTCTCTCTCTCTCTCTCTCTCTCTCTCTCTCTCTCTCTCAACAGAGTCTAGGGAAAAATCTTCCTCTAAAGTGCTGCATTGGTCTTGGCAAAGTCTCTCTCACGTAGACTGTATGGGTCTAGCTCTAGACAAAGTCTCTCTCTCTCTCTCTCTCTCTCTCTCTCTCTCTCTCTCTCTCTCTCTCTCTCTCTCTCTGCACACCTTCCTCTTTGTACTATGCCGGATCCTTGCACAACTCACCGCTATAGAGGACTTTGTTCCTTCACAAAAAAGATAAACAGACAACCAACGATAGTTCAAGTTCGCATAAGAAAGAACACAAAGGGAGGTCAAAATATGACGCCTCTGTGCTCGTGCAAAACTCAGAGAATTGTCGTGTTTTCTGCTCTTTTTTTTACCATAGAGATGGCAATGAACTGCAGAAGACAAAGACTATGTAAACTTGAGATTTTACTTTGTGAGGGAATCTATTGTTTATTAATATCTGTGATATCTAAATGTATAGAGATTTTTATATTAATTCAATTCGTTCTGTTGGTTTATCGTGTCTTAGTGTAGGCCTATATAAAAACAAGAAAGTTGTCATTGTTAGCCTTATACTAAGCCTTTGCCCTTCCTGAACAAAGAAGTACAAAACTCTAGATATTAAGTTTCCTTATAAGCCTAGGTAGAAAGATTGAAGAACAGAGGTGAAGAACTTTCTATGTAGACCTATAGTCAATTCTTTTTAGTGAGGCAGAATTGAACCGACTCGCAGGGGTACCCTTTTAGCTCGGATAAGTTTCCTGATCGCTGATTGGTTGGACAAGATGACTCTAACCAATCAGCGATCAGGAAACTTTTCCGAGCTAAAAGGGCACCGCTGCGAGTCGGTGCAAACGCCCCTCATTGAAAAAAAATGAGTATATATAGCTTTTAAGTGGAAGTTTCCAGCACTGGTATCATTCAGAAGTGAGCAGTAAGGATAAGTGTAGACCTATAAGTTCAATACCTAACGTAGGTAGAAGCAATTATCATAAAATTAATTTGTCTTTGCTTTTATATATTTCCAAAAAATAGAGTAATTTGAATATTATGGATAAGTTTAAAAAAATGAAGGTTAATGTGTTAGTGACACGCTCTCTCTCTCTCTCTCTCTCTCTCTCTCTCTCTATATATATATATATATATATATATATATATATATATATATATATATGTGTGTGTGTGCGTGTATACATGTACATATATATATATATATATATATATATATATATATATATATATATATATATATATATATATATCTATATATACATACATATATATATATATATATATATATATATATATATATATATATATATATACACACATATGTATATATGTATATATATATATATATATATATATATATATATATATATATATATATATATATATATATATATATATATATATATATATATATATATATATTCTATATATATATGTATATATATGTGTGTATCTCTCTCTCTCTCTCTCTCTCTCTCTCTCTCTCTCTCTCTCTCTCTCTCTATATATATATATATATAAATATAAATATATATATATATATATATATATATATATATATATATATATATATATATATATATATATATATATATATATATATATATGTGTGTGTGTGTGTGTGTGTATGTATATCATCTCTTACACCTATTGACGCACAGGGCCTCTTGTTAGATTTCGTCAGTCGTCTTTATCTTGAGCTTTTTATTCAATACTTCTCCATTCATCATCTCCTACTTCACGCTTCATAGTCCTCAGCTATGTAGGCCTGGGTCTTCCAACCCTTCTAATGCCTTGTGGAGCCCAGCTGAACATTTGGTGAACTAATTTCTGTTGAGGAGTGCAAAGAGCATGCCCAAATCATCTCCATTTACCCCCTCATCATGATCTCATCCACATATGGCACTCGAGTAATCTCTTATAGTTTCTTATAGTGAACTAGTAACGGCTGATATATATATATATATATATATATATATATATATATATATATATATATATATATATATATATATATATATATATATATATATATATATATGTGTGTGTGTGTGTGTGTACAAACGAACGTCTCAAACCTGTAATTGAGTGAAACAATCGACTTTATTACAATGTTTGACAGAAGAGTACTTTGCTAAAACAATGTGCGGAAAAGGATAGTCTGCTCTTCCCGTAAAACAAAAGCTAGAGAAGGCGTTCATATTATTGCCTAAAAATAGCCTATTTCGAAAGTAAGAGAGAGAGAGAGAGAGAGAGAGAGAGAGAGAGAGAGAGAGAGAGAGAGAGAGAGAGAGAGAGAGAGAGAGAGAGAGAGGTTATTATTCTATATGTATAAATTGAGTCAAAACACAAATATGAAAAAGGTGGGAACGCAGTGCGTGCGTCAACTGGAGACAAAAGAATGGCGTTTGGAAATGTCACTAATTATATATTTTTTCTATTTTTCAAGGAGTCTTTTCGTGGAAACCGTTATATAACAGTCCGTAATATTTCTTGCAAAGTTATTATTGCTCTTTTTTTGCATAACGGTTACGCTATTTCCTAAAAATATCACGCGAAAACACGCGATGTTGAATGGTGAACGATGGCAACTTTTTTTGTTTACATAATTTCCCGCCATGGAGAATCGAAAGTGGATTACATTGTGAAGTGTATTTTGGGAAAATTTTTATTGTATTGTTTATTTTTCGATGATATTTTGGATATTTTATTGCGTTGAAATAATTATTTAATAAAGAAATAAATATTAATATATTATTTACTAGTTACTATTTAAAAGTTAATATTGAATGTAGTAAAGATGCTGATTTATCTTACAATGTTGATTCTGATTTATATA
>NC_090756.1:16084533-16122033 GCF_036898095.1 Palaemon carinicauda | reverse complement strand
CAGAACCTCCGGTTTCACGATTCTATTCATGTAACGACTCCTTCCCCCAATCCTTTTAGACTGGTGGTAGAGAAATCCCGAGCTTCAACTTATTGCCCCTCCCATACATACCGCCACCATTAGCGCTTTTAGGAAAGCCATGGTTCTTCATAATGAAGATGAACTCACCACACGCCACCAAGCGGCCCCCGTAATAGGGGCATTCACACCAAGTTATGAAGCCAATGAACAGCATACCACACAACCCACAACAACATACTCCCGATAGCAGCTACCTTCACACCACTGAGCGACAGTCATGAACAGGATAACAGTCTCCTATCAACAACTCTTCCGTCATCCTTAAAACTCAGACCAGCCTTTTCCCACAATAATTTCTACCGACTGTCAAACACAACTCCAAGCCCACCTGTTACAGAACCACCCAAGTCTACAACGACCAACGGCCCATACCATGAGGCCCCCGCACTCCCCAACGGAGGCCCCGACACTTCGGGCATCTACCAGTATCATTCACATAACGGTCACCCAAGAGAAAGAGAGACGACCCTCTATAACCCAGACCCTAATTCTGCAGCGTACATCCACGCCCTCGGCAGGACACATGCCGTGCCAATCCTCCTGCCCGTTAATCGAGGTAGCGAGCATGTGCCCTTACATCACAGACCCAGGCCCCCCACCAATTGTGACGTCATCCACGCCTAGAACTTACTATCTCAACGCTCCAGCGGTTGTGTTGCCAAGCCAGCGTTCCACACCAATTCCTCCGCAATTAGTGAGAATGATAAGGGTGACCCCCAGCGCCACCTTTGCATTACAGCTCAGCGGAAGGAGTCGAAATCATCAGAGGTGATGCTCTCAGGAGACGTCTAACACTAAAAGTGCCTGAGCCCCACGAAACGGATATCTATCCGACGCCTAGGCCTAGAATCATGATCCTCTAGAATAGTTTAACCACGTTCTTTGTAATTTAAGAATAATAATACTCCTGATATGTTTAGTTACTTTTGTATAGTTTCTTGACTTGTAGTAACTTAATATAAATTGGTTTACATAAAGCGTGTAAACCGCAAGCAGTGATTTTGAATTCCATATAATGTCTTCCGAGCTGTCCACCAATTTGACTTAAAACAAATATTACATATCAGTATGCCTAAACATTGCCATAGATTTTTAGACTAATTTGCATCAGGTATCTCTAAGGTTATCTTTTCTTCCTTTACTCTTTTGTAAATAAGTTTTCCTAGACTATGAAGTGAATGTTATTCCAAAATATTTTTTTACACTTGTAATTGTTTAAGCTGTCAATAAACATATTTTTGTACTGTACTATCGGAAGTGACCGTCATAAAAGGTTGCATTCAAATGGAGTCCTTCATTTACCCTAAGAATATAGAAGTAGAGTGAATAGGTTGTATCGTTAGTGCACCTCTCGCATTGCACTGTTAGCTTTACTAGATCCAGAGTGTATTTACAGCTTCCCTTTAGTTCCTCGTTGAACACACTTAGCCTTCAAATTTAGCTCATCTCCATTTCTGCTTTCTGTAAGTGCAACTTCTTAGATTTTCCTCGTATTGCAACAGAGTAGCCATATTTTTTTTTTTTTTAAACTGAACTTTAGTGCCGAATAACCTTCCGGTTCCAGTGCTATGGATATACGAGTCAAATACCATGAATAAACCTAGAATATCATCTTATTACTAAGATTAACAATGAAGACATTCAGAAAAGTGTCCCGCCCGACCCTGTGGCTGAATGAGTATCTTTGCAATCAATTTAAGAGTAAATTTTGATATGTAAGGGTTCTCCAACGACCTGGTTTGAATCCCCTGAACTATACTCTATCCTTCATTGCAACCAGTAAAGATTGGCCATTTGACTTTCTTAACAGTCTTTAAGTCTACCAAGATCAGTTATTTGTGCCATAACAAAACAGTCTATTCGGAATCTTAAGTCTAAACACGAACTTGAGTCTATAATTCAGGACAAAGACCTAAGCCAATGACAACGAACGCCAGAAATCAGATCTTGCAACAAGCTTCCGATAATTGGTTCAAGCAGTAACAAGTCAAAGCTATTTCAATGAGTTGACAGGGTGTCTGTTTATGCTATAGCAAGTTTCTAACTTCTTACATTGTCAGAGTTCTGTTTCTCACCTCTTGTACAATCATGTTCATAAGTGACTGTACTGTGTACTTTTATTTTCGTTCACAAGTGAAAATAATTATCTTTATTCTTTATAAACTTCTTGAATTATAAGAGCAAATTTGTACATATCAAGACTACATCTAATATAAAAGGTAAAAAAATCACTGGTAAAAACTTCGCCATTTTCGTTATTAAGTCATGAAATAAAACGAAACATTCTGAAATATGAAAGATAAAATCATGGCTGCCAACCACACGCAATGTTCCTAAACAATAACAACACGCGAAAACTTGCCTCCCTAACTCCGAAAGGTTGACACGCATGCATCCAAAGCCGCAAGAATAATATTGCAAATTGTCAGAACACATAGTAACATTTAGCATACTACTTGCTTAGCTGACGTTAGGATGATGGAGTATCATGGACAACATCAAATAAAATCTAGGGCTTAAAGACAGGAATCTTTAGTAGCTACACGTAGACTCATAATAAAAACGCATATAAATAATACATTCCCCATTAAGATTAGCCATAAATTCAATATAAATCGGACAACGGTATTTAGTTGCACGAAGATGCGAACTTCTAGACTTAACCTAGAAAAGTACATCCCCAATGCACTGCTCAAGAGCAGGATAACCATTTATTACTAAAATCACATCACAGGCTATAACAACTGCTGTGAAAGTAAAAGAAAAAAAAACTAGGTGTTCAAATCTCTTATCTTTAGGCGAGAAGGAGATTGCACAAATAAGGAATACACCACAGAAGTCCAGCTATCAAATCCTGCCTATCTCAAAATCCCCAAGAGCAACAAGTAGCTCATGCTCTTCAGTATCTACCCTTTGCATCAGGAGTCTGGTTTAGCAACGTTAAATGGTGTGGTGAGAAGACTTTAGCTAGCGTCAATCATGGGAGAGAAATGTGATAGAATATTGTGCCCTAGTATACCCTCACGTCAGAGAACTCTACCCCAGACGGTGAAAGACCATGTTGCAAAGGCTATAGCACTACGACACTAGAGAACAATGATTTGATTTCGGAATGTCCTTATCCTAGAAGAGCTGCTTACCATAGTTAAATAGTCTCTTCTATCCTTACCAAGAGGAAAGTAGCCAATGAACAATTGCTGTGCAGTAGTTAAACCCTAGAGCAATGAAGAATTGTTTGGTAATCTCAGTGTTGTCAAATATTTTAGGACAGAGGAGAATATGGAAAGAATAGGCCAGGTTATTTGGTGTATGTATAGGCAAAGAAAAAATGGGCCGTAAACAGGGAGAGGGATGCAGTACTGCTGGCCAGGCAAAGGACCCCATAATCTCTTGCGGTAGTATCACAACTGGTGGCTGGTGCCCTGACCAACCTTCTATCTATATAAATACATCATATATATATATATATATATATATATATATATATATATATATATATATATATATATATATATATATATATATATATATATATATGTATATATATATATATATATATATATATATATATATATATATATATATATATATATCAAAGAAAGATGATAATGTCTTTATTCTAGCCACTTGAATGCTGGTGACTTAATAACAAGAGTTAAGTACTTAAAACCACTATTTTCAGTTAGACTTAGCCCTATGTGTAATGAACTTTCTTTACTATTCCTAGACCTACCATGATTAAATAACTATAATCTTCCTGAAATATTATGTCTCTTTTTGCTTTCAGGGATAGCAATTTAAGCCTATTAGAGTTCTAATGAATTAACTATTGAAAATAGGAATCTTTTCATATTAATGATAGATGACCTCCCAAGGCCCGTCTCCATCCAAACATGGACCAAGGAGTACCAGGCAATGGCTGCTGATGACTCAACAGGTAGACCTATAGCCTCCCATAAACCATGCATCCTTAACCTCACAAGGATGGTGAGGTTGCAGACACCACAAGAAACTAACACAAACCTCAGTCCGGCGATAACAAGGCAGGGACGTTTCCAATAGGCCACCACAATCCTTGCCCAAGTCCTGATTCCATCAGTAAAGAAACTTCTACTACAGGATCCCTTGCCAGTCTACCTTGTCATAGACAACTCTCTTGTCCAGAACTCAAAAGTTGCCAGTAAATGGTTTGCTGAACAGAACAATACCATACTTATAGACTGGCTTGCAAAACCTCCTGACCTTAATCAATGATGGAATCATTACGACCGAAAAGAGGTATGAAGAATTATTTAAAAACATTAGTAGATTCAATGCCAAAAATGCTAAATTACGGAGGTCATACTAAACATTTGACTTAAATTTTCTTTTAAATGTTTATAAGCTACAACTTAACTCATAACTTGTTATAAAAAAGAATGGAAATTAACTCGTTAAATGTTATACCAAAGTAATATTAATCTATATCATACCAAATTAGTATATATTTAATATTACTTTATATTCACCATCAAAATGTGGCCCAAAGCATTCTAACATTCCTTCGAATAATTATATTATACTTGAAATGCAACAAAATACGAATTACAGTCACGTAGTCCGTTTACTATTTGAGCTCGATATCTCACTCAAACCAGCATACAGAATTAACTCCATCATTTAGACAGGTTTTTAAAGTTCATCCTACTCCTTATGACGCCCCAAAGATGTATTATTTAATAAGAAAAAGAAGGATAATGATTTGCTAATCAAAATTTATTCATCTGATAAAATGTTTTATAAAATCTTATAAGGGACTGTCTCTATATATTTGAAAAGCTAATTCCTGTTTAAATATAATTTCACCGATATTTGAGCTATTTTTTTCGATCAGTGTAACACCATAAATACTCGAAACTCCATCTTCTTCAGCTATGATTTGTTGTTTCTTTTGCTTCCTATAGTTTCACGCGCACTAACACACACACACACACACACACACACACACACACACCGAAACAAAATACAAATTATAATCATGAACTGTAGCCTATATCCTTTGCTGCATAAGATTGATAAAATAATAGTATTCATTTAAATATCAAATATTAGTTACTCAAACCAGCAAACAAAATTAATCAGTCATTTAGACAAGCTTTTTAAAGTTCATCCTACACTTCATGACGTCACAAAGGCTAGAGAGTTTAAAACCAATTTCATGGAAATTCGGGCAGGTTTTCCATACAGCAACTCATAAGTTCCCGGAACTCTCCCATGGCGGGATATTCTGGTCCTCTGATTGGCTGCATCTTCTCAGCTGTGATTGGTCGTTGCCTTTGTATACAAATTCACACATACACAGCTAACATCGTAGCCATAACTCAGTTACTTATCCCTTCGAAAATTATCTTTTTATTTAGCTTACGTATTTGAACAAAATCCATTATCTATTTTATTAGAAAATTAATAATGTTTTAAGTTCATTTCCATAAAGATTGTAATTTCTAAGTCTCAATTTATCTAAAATAAGTACAGGTATTTCACCACTACCCCGTTCAATTCATTCATAAAATAAGAGATTCTATGACGTCACATACAACTACCAATCACAGCAAAGGACGAATCAACCAATGGGAAGATTTTTCCGCTAAGAAACCGCATAAGGTTAGAGGGTTCCTCTTACTTATGGAATACTGTTGGCAAACAGTAAATTTTCATGAGTTATTTAGTTCAAACGTTCTAGTAATCATTTTATTCAATTAAATTACACTTGAAATGTAACAAAATACGAAATAAAGTTACATAGTTGCTTTAATATTTAAGCTCGATTTATCAATTACTCAAACCAGAAAACAGAAGCAAAGCTAAGCTTGTAAATTTCATCCTACTCTTGATGACGTCACAAAGACGTATTTTCTTAACTAAAATAATGATTTAATAATCAGAATCCATCCCTCTAATGAATCTGTTATTAAAACATATTATAATGGACTGTCTATATATTTTGAAGAACACATATCTTTAATTCGGTTAAAAATAAGAAATTTTCATGAACAGTAGCAACTCTTAAAACCTCGGTCTCTCTCTCTCTCTCTCTCTCTCTCTCTCTCTCTCTCTCTCTCTCTCTCTCTCTCTCTCTCTCTCTCTCTCTCTCTCTGGGGGGAGAGTAAATTCTCATCCTACTCAATATGACGTCACCAGAGACGTATTTTCTCAATATAGATGATTTGGTAATCAGAAATTATACATTTAATAAAAATTTTATAAAAACGTCTAGTGAGGAACTGTTTATATATAAAGAAAATGCATATCTAATTCGATTAAAGATAAAAAAAAAATCTTCAACTCTAGTCCTTAGTTTAGAGCGTTTAATGGAACAGCAGCACCTCATAGGTACCTAGAGGCCGGAGGTCTCTTTTGGCGGGATATTTCGGTCCTCTGATTGGTTATAACTTCCTCGATTGTGATTGGTAGTTGCTTTCGTTTACTCTATTTAAACACACGCATCTCTTTCTTCGTTGCCAGAACACAATCAAGTATTTCCTTGAACATGATATATTTATTTGATTTATACTCTTTAACAAGATCCATTATTTATTTATTACAAAAAGAATTATTATTTCAAGTTTATTTTCATAAAAATTTTAATTTTTAATTTGAAATTTATTTTTAATAAGTATAGATTTTTCACTCCATGTTAAATTCATTCTTAAATACGACTTTATGACGTCACATCCAACCACCAATCAAGAGCTAAGTAAGAATCAGCCAATGAGATGCCAGATATTTCCCGCTGAAGAAATTCATAAGGTGAGAGAGGGTTCCTCTGACTTATGGGCTGCTGTTGACGAACTAGTTAAATTTTCACGAGATATTTCGTTCAAACGCTCTTGTTAAGCGAGCTTTTTTTTATGCTTTTGATATTTAGGATGCATTTTATAATTTATTAAATTGCTCGTTTTATTTTTTCCCCCAATTTTTTTTTTAAATATAGTATTTTACCCTTATCCTTTATGACGACATATTTCCTGTTTGATTTGGTAACCATTTGTTCAATTACATTATATTTTGAATGTAATGAAAAACTAATTAAAATTGCGCTCTCTGTAAAACAATAACTCACTCAAACTAGTAAGCAGAAAAAAAACTGAAATTCATACCCATGATGACATCACAAAGACGTATTTTCTGAATAGAATTAATGATTTAGTAAATCAGAATCTATCCATCAAATAAGATATGTTATAAAACAATTTATTAGGAAAGGGCTGTTTCTATATTTCATATAGAAAATGTATCTCTTGACCAGTGATTGGTATCTGCCTTCGCTTACTACAGCTTGGTAGACATCTTTTTTTTTACCGTTTAATTAGATTTATTATCTATCAATTATATATTAATAATCATTTGGAGTTTATTTTCATAATAAATTGTAATTTACAATCCAAAACTGATCTGCAATACCTATAGAATTTTTACTCCTCTCAGTTGAGTTTATTCATAAATACGATTGAGTGACGTCACACAAAACCACCAATCAGAGCTGAGGAAGAATCAGCCAATGAGACAACAGATATTTCCCGCTAAAATGTATAAGGTGAGAGGGTTCCTTTTACTTATGGGCTACTGTTGGCGAATGAGTTAAATTTACATGATATATTCATATATTCTTCTTTTATCAAAAGCCTTTTTTTCATCATTATTCGGTTTTAATACAATAATGATACTTGAGATCCATTTTTTTACTGAATAGTTGATTGTTTTGATTTTTTCCATAAAATTTGTAGCTTTTTAAGTCATCATACATCTGAAATATGTATTCTGTCGGTATTTTATCCCTACCCTTTATGACGACATATTTCCTAGAAGACGACATTTCCTTAATGATTTGAAAATCATTTTGTTCGATCACATAAATGTGGTGAAATACGAATTAAAGTTAACTAGTCACTCAACTACTTTGAGCTCGTTATAACAATAGCTCACTCAGTCCAACAAATAGAAGAAGTACAGATAAGCTGTAAAATTTATCTTACTTTTGGTGACGTCACAATGACCATTTTCTAAAAAACAATGATTAAAATCATCTTAATATGAGACTGACTACACACACACACACACACACACACACACACACACATATATATATATATATATATATATATATATATATATATATATATATATATATATATATATATATATATATATATATATATATATATATGCCTTAAAAGAAATCTAATTCGGGTTACTTTTTCGAACAGCAACTCATTAATATTAGCAAGATATTCCAGCCCTCTGATTGGCTATAACTTTCTCAACTGTGATTGGTAGTTGCCTTCGCTTACCACAGCTTGATAGACGCACACACGCACATCTATCATCGTAGCCAAAAAAAAGAGTCAAGCATTCCTTCGAATATTACACATTTACTCAACTTATACTCCTCAACAGGATCTATTATCTGTTTATTATAAAATTAATAATAATTTCAAGTTAAATTTTATAAAAGAAATATATTTTTAGTCGTAATTTATCCCCAATAAGTATAGGTTTCTTACCACTATAAGAATATGATTGTATGACGTCACATATATCCACCAATCAAGAGCTGCGAAAGAATCAGCCAATGACACACTAGATATTTCCCGGTAAAAATGCATAAGGTGAGAGGGTTTCTATGGTATATGGGCTGCTGTTGACGAACGAGTTAAATTTACACACGATATTTCGTTCAAACGCTCTAGCTAAGGAGGGTTTTTCATCCTAATTGATTAATATTTTTATACGATATACCTATGATATTTTAAGTAGTCTGAGAAGAATATTTTATTATATCTTTTAGATATCATTCAAATATTTATCAATTACAGACTTTCCCTTCAGTTATCACACTGTTCTTATATAAGAGCAAGAAAACTCATATAGTATGGTTATCTACCATCATTATTTCTATCATAATCATTTATCATTATATCATTTTGAATATTTTGTGAGATAAGTTAGAGGTTTGAGTTTATATTAATTGATTTTATAAAAAAAAAATCTACCTCAAGTCAAAGTCTAAAATGAATACATAGTAAAATGGCAATATATAAGCTATATATATATATATATATATATATATATATATATATATATATATATATATGCCTGAATTTCCTCTTATATATTTGTTTTGTTATAAACATTATTAAAATAATGGTTAAAATACAGAAGTGGCCTTATCAGCGGAAAAAAAATTTATACATTCAGAATTTCATTTTGCCACGGTTGAAAGCAGTTGAAAATATGTCTTGTTTTCTTCTCAGTTTCCTTTATAAAATGGAATCATTGAACTGATAAGAAATCTAACCACCAGTAGCTAAACTGATTGTTGAATAGGCCTACTTGTAAAATTTTCAGTCTTTAAAACTGAATTTCTTAACCTAACCTATTAAAATACACGCCTTCTTAGCAAACTATTGATTGACACACGATGTAAATTCATTTCCCGATGTCGAGATAAAATTACAGCTGTAGGCCTACTGTAGGCATACTTAATGCTTGGTAACAGAGAGAGAGAGAGAGAGAGAGAGAGAGAGAGAGAGAGAGAGAGAGAGAGAGAGAGAGAGAGAGAGTGAAATATTGTTCATATTACTATTTTGTTCATAAATTATTGAATTGATTATCATAATTTACACTTAACATTTCAATAAAAACTTAAAGATAATTATCTTGGTTTTATTTTTATCCTTAAATAATCGATTTGCATCAATAATTATCATATGCAAGTGAAGTAAGCTCGTCTGATTTTTTTTTTTTTTTTTTTTTTTTTTTTTTTTTTTTTTTTTTTTTTTTTTTTTTTTTTTTTTAGTAGACCTAGTATTGAGGTGTTGTTTTACAGGTTGACATTTTGTACGAAAATAAAAGTACACAGTACCATCATTTATGAACGTGACTGTGCAAGAAAATAAGATAAGATAATTATTTAAAGCAAGTAGTTTTTCGCATTGGAAAGAATTTCTATATATCTCTCGTCTTGTATGAGATAAAACTTGTCATACCGGTATAGTTTTTCTACTAGATATACTTTCACAAGCCTGTAGATACTGTCATATGATATTTTTTTTACCATGTCTTTTTTTTATATATCTACCTTTTAGTTTAATGAAAGATAACATTCAAAGGTTTCTACCTTTGGCAATCAAAGTTTTCTCTATTCTTGCATGGTCAAAGCTTTATTAATTTTTATCTTATGAAAAAAAGCAAAGATTTCTAATATAAAATGTTTTTATATTAATGTTAAAAAACCGGGCTAGACATGGGGTAAAAAATACTTTTCTAACAGGGAAGAAAATAAGTTAGAACTAGCCATAATGGATGTTTCTTTTAAAACTCATTATTTTGATTTTGAGTAATATGACAAGATTACTTGCCTGAAAACTTTAAATCAATCAATTAATTATGACAAGATTACTACGTATTATTTCTCATGAAAGACAACTAATTATTTCTCTTATTTCAACTTTTCAAAGATTTCTACGAGAGTTTCTACCTTCTTGTCTTACAAAAGAGGACAAGGCGAATGAGTAGAAAACTTTATAAACAATTTGCCTTAATGATATTCTTGCTGTAAAATCATTCATGAATTTCGATAAAATAAAAACAAAACAAAAAACCCTTAGGTAGTTATGCAATAAGGCAAGTTTCATATTCTTTTTTTTTTTATTTGTCAGAGGAAAACTTATTATGCTAGTCACGATCAATCTGTTTCGCACCAGCGTAGCCCGAAAGCCTTTGTAAACATTGGTTTTATTCTTTAATAACTTGACCTAGTTTCTAATATCCAACATCTATTATCAGTTTATTTCAAACAAATGCAAAACTTATCGCTTGAGTTTTTATTAGTTTTCCAATAACCAATATTCATTGTTAGTTTATTTCAGACATATGCAAAAATTATCACTTCAACTTTGATTATTTTTGCAATATCTATTTCTATTAATTTATTTCAGACAAATTCAAAAATAATAAATTCAACTTATATAATTTTTTCTACATGCAATAGCTATTATTAGTTAATTTGACAAAAGCAAAAGTTATCACTTCAAACTCGTCATTGCAATAGGCCTACTGTATAGCATTAGAGCTAAAATTTCTGAATTGTAGGCCTATTAATATTAGTTCCAATAAAATTCTCACAGTATCAAGCTCTTACATATCTTATCTATTTCCTTTTTACACTGATAATTTATTATCCTCACAATCTCTTATCACTTTTGAGTTTTGATTACCTATTCCCCCATTTTCTTACATTTTCATACGAATATATTTAATAATACGCATTTATTTATTATCCGAGCTTTATTATTTTAAAGTAGATTATAAGATTGTATGCATAGAAACAAAATTAAAACATGGAAATGTACAAATAAGGTTAATATGATAATAAAACTATATAAAGAATTGCTAATGGTTAGAGTGGATGAGATATAGCGCTCTTCTTCGACGCTTCTGCTCATGTTGGGATGTAAGTCTAGACCGATTCTCTCTTCTTATATAGTTATTTTCTCCTATTGAGAATTGAATTTATTAATTGAATATTGTCACATGATGCTAAAATATAACGTTTTCTTAAAATGACGGAAAAAAGCTTATATCTTTTTCATTTTACATTGAATCTTAATGTATTTTGTATGTTTCTGTGTTAGGCCTAATAAATCTCATTGGAATTTAGCATTCTGAAACGGATAGTTTGAGTGTTATGTTGTATTTAGGCCTAAAGTACATTATTTACCAAGTTTTTGTTTAAATGAAACGACGATATTTGTCAGGTTAAGTGTAGCTTTTGGCTTTTTTTTATTTTTCTCGTAAAATAACTGGTTAGTTTATGGGTGTATCTATAGGACTATGTCCAGCCCAAATTCCTCTACATTCCTTATTAAACAATTTCTTTGCAACGGAAATGAAGGTCATTTTCGAACAAAACGGGAGTTTTTCAAAATGGAACCCCATTTATATATTAGTAATGTATTTCCCATTTTTAACTGTAATAATACCTATGAATGTATTTCGCTCTCCATCTTCTTGGACCACTATTTAAGGTATTATAATTGCCTATAATCTTCTGTTGTTGCTACTGAATATACAAGATTCCCCTGTAAGAAAGTGGGGCTCGATCAATGATTTTGTGCTTCACGTAGTCATTTCCGTTTATTAACTCGCATCAAGTCCCAAGATATGTTCGATGACTTGAACAGTTTCTTGGGTCAATGAGGGGAGGAAGAGGGAAACATTGGTAAAAATTTAGCGTAGTACAGTTTTCTGGAGCCTTTGTATATCAGCGGCCAGTTCCTCCCGTGTGGATTAAAAATGGACATCATCTAACCTAAACTTTCTCCCCTAACCTAACCTACAAGTCGTGTCCTTACTTACTTACCTAACGCCCCCCTGCGACCATCCTTACACTGCCGTATTCTAAGTTAGGCATAGTAATACATACAGGTGGCCGCTATCATATAAACACCCCCAATATTCTGGAGCCTTTGTACAATGACAGGCAGGTCTTCCCACCTCCATAGAAAATGGGAATTTTCTTCATCATTACTAGTCGTTCGCAGTTGTGTCCGTCGTTCTACAAAAACTTCTACACAAAAGACCACCTAACCTAAACTTCCCCACGTAACCTAACCATGGGTGTCCTTACATACTTATCTAACCGGGAGGCTAACGCCCCCCTGCAACCCCCCCCCCCCCCCCCTTAGACTGTGGTATTTTTTACCTACCCTGTGTTTGATTCGCATCCCACTTCTCTCCCAGCAAGGTAACACAATCATATTTCATAAAGGAAAAGTATTGTACAAGTAATAAGAAAGCTTACACTTGTCAAAACAAACCACATTTACCCTATAATATATATTAACAGAAACAAATATAACTGTACTTATATTACTCGATGTCACTGAAGTTATCTTTGGGTGGTATCTTCTTTCTAAGGAACAATAAAATCTTTTTTGTGGTAGACGAGATGGACCGACAATTAGCGAAGAAGAAGGAATAGTGTGTTTGGGCGGACCAGGACTTTCGTAGTCACGGATATTAAGTGGGTAAACAAGATTTATAAATTCCAGGAATGCCTTCAATTTATACCCAGTATCCATCAAATAGCGTTTGTGAATAATATACAGTAGCAAAGTAGCTAACATACAAATATTTCTGTACCCCAAATTTGGTAGTAAAGACCTTTTAAGGACTCCCCACTGCGATTCGATGATATTGGTGTGTACACTGGGATCATCTGGACTCGCAAAATTGACGCTATGGTTAACAGTGCAATGTTGAAGAAATTTATCTTCGATATTATTATAAGCCTTCCAACAGTCCAAAATTATGGTAGTGTTAGGATGATTGAATTCTAATAGTATCGGTATTAATGTCTTCTCCGAACGAACCTTGACAACCCTGTAGAAAGTCACAAGTGTTTCACTGTCTATCCCGCCTAACAGCCATTTACCATCAACCCTGCTACCAACATTGTATTTCCGTTTTCCGAACTTACTCGTGTCTATCTCTACGATATTTCTTACTTGCTGTCCATGGTTAAAATATCCACACACGTCCCGGCATCAGATATGTACCTGTCCACAAGCATATGTAATGCAAAATCTTTGTAGAAGAAGTTAATCATGTTCGGAGGTCTACTATATTAAAAAACAGGATAAAATAGTAACATTTCTGCAAGATAGTTTGGATCGAGGAAAAAAAGCTTCCATGTTTAGGAGTAATTTTCGTATTGCCCAAACTAATAGTACATCCAAAGAGACGTTGCTTTGCCATTGTGAGTTTATTTTCCATCGTAGTTATAATGCATTTCAGCAAAACGATATTTTGAATAAACACGGGAATAATCCCCCAGGAGTCCTATCTTGTACAAATAAGATGTAAAGTCATTACTCTCGGTAAACTTCTCAAATTCTTAGAATTTTTGAATTAATGAAATCGTAAAAAGATTCCCAAGTTTCTTCGCTCTCGCACTGTGTTGCCATCTTTGTGACTTGGGGACTAAGAAAAGAATGAGCATTTCCAATCCACGTTTGATACTTCTATTACCCTTATTTAATTTTAGAAATATTGGATTCAGATTAGAAAAAAAAACCCTCCGGTATTTTCCAAGCTCGAGCGGGGTTCAACTTGGTCGTTTCAAATTGCCGTCCTATCAATCAAATTGCCGTAACTAATTAGTGGTCACGGTAATTTGATTGATTGATTTCAGGATACCAGAAAACCTCAAATCAATCAATCAACCGTGAGTGCCGATTAGTTCAGTATTCCGTTGCTAAAGCACTGCTGAATTGATCAAAAAGTCACCTAAAGTAAATTATAGGTACTACGTGAGAGAGAAAGTTGGTGTCAGGGTTCAGAGTTCGTCTGACTTTTAAATTCCTCGGCAGTTTTGATGGTTTTCAAAATTTTATTTCTATCTGATATGTACTTACCCAGGGTATTTAGAATTTTCCGGAAAATTTTTGTTTTATACACGTTGGCAATAGAGTTGAAAATAAGGGAGTTATGGGGCATGGTCGTCATTATACAACATTCGGTAGTATACTGTACATACACTCAATAAATATAATCTTTAGTTATTCCTATTATTTTTACATGAATCAGCAGTAAGAAAGTGGTAACCCATCACAGTGATTGTGACTGATTGGGCATAATAACTGTGGGCGTAGCATGTTATGGCGCCCAATCACAATGCCTCTGGGTGGAGTATGTTGATGATCTTAGGCTGCACGCAGTCGCTAACATAGATTTACTTGTGCCAAGTTCCAAGATAAGTTGGACAACTTGAACAGTTTCTTGGGTCAATAAGGGGAACATTTGTAAAAATTTACTGTGGTACAATATTCCCGATGAAGAAAAGGTTTTTATGTATGATAACAGCCATGCCCCGTAACTCTTCTATTTTCAACCCTGTGGCTAAGAATACAACAGTCTAAGGGGGCTCGTAAGGGTCATTAGATAAGTAGGTAAGTACATCTTGTGGGTTAGGTTAGGTGGTGTTCTATGCTAGTCTTCCTGTCCGTCATTATACAGCAGCTCCAAAGAAAATAAGGACTCTTGGTGTATCTAAAGGTACTTTGAACGATTTTAATAGAAATTCAAGTCTGTAGTTTTCAAATTATGGACATTTTAAAATTCTAGGAGCTATGACTGAAACTCCCTTTTTAAAAGGGGAGCAAACACTATGACAACATCTAACTTAACCCACGAAGGACGACGGGCGAGGACGATGATGGTTTATTGATATTTATAGAAAAAAAAAAAAACTAAATATTATTTTTCACTCTAATAAGTACTTGGTATCATTAAAACCGCAAGAAGATGAGCTTTTTAATAGGTTATTTATGTTTAATACATTGTTAATTACTTTGGATATAAAAAAAAAATGTCTCTAGAAATCACAGTTGCAAAAAAATCAAAGTCACTTTGAAGCTGGATTATAACAAAACTTATTATTCCTATTTGTTATGACAGTGCTAATTTTGTAAAGAATGTAATTTTGAAAAAGGCCTAAAAAAGGCAGAATATTCTATCCAGTAATAGCGTGGTAAAAAAAAGAGTTATATATCAACATATTAAGTGACACTTTTTCACCATTTGGTAATGCGGATTTACAAAAATATTACCACGTTCATAATTATCTCTTAGACGGCCTATCAGTATTTTGCCGATAGATAATATAAGCATTTAGAACTAAAGCTAGAATTAATCTTTATTGTTCCTGTGAGTGATATCTTTTGTGTTAGTAGGGCTTCTGTTAGAGGATGAAGCAACAGGTTCAATGTCAAGATCGTTATCATGAACATCGTTATTAGTAATATAATCATCATCATGCTCACTATGGCTGTCCAAATCATCAGCACTTGTTTCTGAATCATAAAGATAATCAATATCTTTTATCAATAACTTTTATCCCGCCAACCGATAACAAAATCTCGATCGATAAGCCAAACAGCACCTACCCCCATCGCCAACGGCGCATGCTTAGCACACTCCTATAACTCAAAGTATAAGATTTCTGGCAACTTTGCTTTGTAAACGATCACTGATTGGTTAAAGTAGCCTGTGACATCAATAGAAGGCGGAGCTAATGCATATGTATGAGGGAGAAAGGAAGAAAAAAATGCATCCACAATGTAGGCGCTCGCAAGTTGATGGCAATTAATGCATCCATTATATGGACGGGTCGTGTTTCGTGGGTTAAGGTTCCCCGCTTAACCTAACCTAGAGGCTCTATCCCCCTCATTGAACCCCCCTTTAGTTTTTTGTATCCTTAGCTTACCCTAAGGCCAAGTTGCAACCCCATGTTGCTTCCTTAACGGCTTCACTCTCGAAACATTAAAACAGACTTATTTTCAATATTTAACTTAGCCGGTGATTATAATAGCTGCAACTCTGTTGCTCGACAGAAAAACTCTACGGAAAAATTCGCCAGCGATCGCTACACAGGTAGGGGGTGTACTCAACAGCGCCATCTGTCGTTCAGATACCCAGTACTCGTTGTAAACAAAGAACTCAATTTTCTCTCTGTCGAGCTATCGACAAGACGCTCTTATTCGCCTTTGCTAAACTGGAGTTTTTTCACAACTAATTGGTGAAGTACTTTATTCTAGTTTTGAGCTTTCGCTATGCAGGTGTTTTATCTTCATCTTAAATCTTGAACTCGTTTTGGATAGATTTAATTATGGTGACAAAGAGAGTATGGACTTTCTTTCACTTTTAAATGGCCGACCCTTCCCTTAGACGGAAGTGTGTTTAGGCCTTTAGTAATTCTTATCACGTTATAGATTTTCCTCTATATATTTTATATCTCTCCGTCTTTATTAGGCCTCTTCGATTAACTTTCCATTTATTATAAACATATAAAAATAAATTTTAATGTTTTGTTTATATAGACCTTTCCTGAGAGTAGGCGGTCCTAACTTGGAAACCGAAGTTAATCAACGTTGAGCCCTTTATATCGTAATTAGCTTTTAAAGAGCTAAGGATTTAAAACTTTTTAAATGTAATATTTTATGAAAGAATTTCTTTGATAGTCTTCGTACTGTTTTCAAAGATGAACTAACGTTTAGTTTTTTTATGCTACGCAGTTGTTGACGTTCAGGACGTTCAACATGCGCTCTATCGTTACGATAGAGAGAGAGTGTATCACGGTTTCACTTTGCAGTAAGAGTAAATCGATTCTGACGTTTTGTTCATTCTTTCTTAGCTTTAATGTTTTAAATTCTAATTTAAAGGAACTTTTTATTGAAAAACCTTTCAGTTTTTTCCTTTAGTCAAATAACGTTTTTTTTTTTTTTTTGACGAAATATAATTGGGCTCTTCTCTTAGGTGCGAAATCAAGAGAGAAAGAGAGAGAGAGATAGAGACGGAGGGAGAGAGAGGAGAGAAAACGTTCCGTTCAAGCGGGTAACGTTGTTCTCGTGTTACTCGCGTCCCTAGTCGCTGTACGGGGAGGAAGGATAAAACGTTTTTAGGTTTTTATTCTCGTCCCCAGGCTATGTGCGGTGAGAGATTGAAAACGTAGTTATATGAACTAGTGTTTAGTCTCTTTCCCAACCACTGATTTTTTTATCTTAATATATGTTTTCTGTTTTTTGCTGGTATTAATGAGCTTTCATTATACGACTGATTTCGCAATTACTACCTTTTAATGAAGGGTAGAATTACGTGTTTCAGGTAGAAATAAGTGCAAAACAGAAAATCGAAGTGATAAAGTGATATGCGCAAAGTGTTACAGTGTTGCGTCTGAGGCGCAAAGTGTTACAGTGTTGCGTCCGAGGGTTCGTCTGTTCGTGCCTGTCGTTCACCTAGTCCGGGACCTCTTACATGCTCCCAAGCCCAGGGGAGAAGTAATGTCAAACGACTTATGGGTTCGAGAGGCCTTGACCAACGAACAGACGTTTTTCCCGCTATGGTATCGGGTGTACAGTATCTTACCAAGATCTCCCCTACCATAAGACGAGAGAGACGTTGTTTCTCCTCGTCATCCGTAGGCTTTTCGCATAAGAAACCTGTCACAAGGTTTCGAAGCCCTTAAGCGAAAGTCAGTCCTTTCAGGACAGGTCCAGCGTCCTGGTTGCAACCATTAGGACAGCTCTGACCCTATGCAGTCATCGGATAACTGCTCGCCGCCTAACAAAAGCGTAACACAGACTCCGAGTCTTTTTTTGTAGGCAAAGTGTTGCGGTCACAGACGTTACCCTCGTCTATTACCACAACCATTTCCATTGATCCTTAATGGGTTGTATGGCAAGACATGCAGTATATGCTTGCCTCCCTTATGGAAGACTATTCTACCGATTAGTCCGTTGAGTCTAGCCGTTTATCTCATCGATATCCTGGCTTTCAGCCAACCTAACGTTCTTTTGTGCTTACTGTTGACGTTGGCGTAGCTTAGTCACGTCAGTCAGGTTGTTTAGAACCACACTAGATGCGGTCTCGTGTGGTTTTTCAGCCCCATTTGGACGTTAGGCCACTTGCTGATGCTCCTGTGGACGTTCAAGACGTTCACTAACAATCGGAGTTGACTTGTTTTGACGCTGTGCGTCAACCTCCGCGTTCTAGAGTTGTTTTGACTGCTCAGTCTAGGCAGTCAAAGCAGTCTCGAGTGGACGCTGTGCGTCCTCACGCACCTGTTGTGGTTGACAGTTCAGTTGTTGACAGTTCACAGACTGTCAAGCAGTTACATGACGTTGCGTTCTGGTCCGCTACTAATGCACCAGTGAGAGACTCAGCTTTTATCGGACAAGGTTCCTGTAGATGAGGAAGTTGCTGTTCTCCCTCCTACTGATATTCCCTTGAGGACTCTGTCAAATGGAGAGGAGCCTAAAGCTGCTTAGCCTCCTATGGACTTTAATTAAATCATGATGATTTTTTTTAAGGATCTTCGTCCGGATCTTTTTGTAACTGCTGCTCCTCGTTCGCCTAAACGTCAGAGCTTACACTAGGCCTAGCTACTTCGAAGCCGTTGTTTTTAAGCTAGTGCTCTCTCGCTCTCCTAGAGAGCGTTACGTTGGCTAGGCGACTGGTTTTTCACCAGGAGGAGTTTGGGGGATACAGCCTTTGCTTTCCCTTCTTTTAAACTGGTTTATAGAGCGAGAGTCTGATATGACACGAGAGAAGTTCTCGGCTTGGGAGTTCATGCCTCTGCCCAGATAGACTTCTCAATTCTGGTAGACTCTCCCTGGCGCCTAGCCAGGAGACGCTCCAAGTTGTTTACAGGTCAACTTCACAGCTGTTGTCGAGCCTTTGAAGTTTTGCTGTACTATTATGTCACGCATAACAAGGCTTTCAGGGATGATAAACGGTTCCGCCTCAGTCGCTAACCCCGTCTGTTGCCACACCTGCTCCCGTAGACACTAAATGGGCTTTGCTGCAAGACATGCAGTCCAAGCTTGCGTCCTTGATAGAGGACTTAAATGCGGAGAAGGTTGCTACCGAACCTTCTGGCCAACAACCTTCCAACCGGTCGGTTGTGCGCCCTGTTGACGCTGAGGTAACCTACTCGCGTCTGCCAGTTGAGGTGGTTCCTCCACCGATGCGACCCAGTGTGGGTTGCCAGCCGCACGTTGACGTTAAGCGACGCTCGGAGGTGGTTGTTGACGTCCAGGACGTTCAACAACCAGCAGAGGTGACTTGTTTTGACGCAGTGCGTCAACCTCAGCAACCCGGTAGGGTGTTGACTGCACAACCCAGACGGTCTAGACAGTCTCGGGTTGACGCTGTGCTTCCTCGCGCACCCATGGTTGTTGACAGTTCACAGACTGTGCAGCAGTTCCATGATATTGCGTCCGGCTCCGTCACGCATCCACCAGTGCGACCGGATTCAGCGAGCCAGACGTTGCCCACTCCGTTGCCGTTTCCTCATCAGTTTCGGATGAGGAACCCTCTGATGAGGACGTTGCTGAACAACAAGACGATCAGCCCCCAGCCCTGCTATCCATCCAGAAGATGCTGAAGAAGGAACGCTGCTCAGTCAGGCTGTGGATGAGTCTGGTAGGGACGCTGTCATCCGTGGAACAATTTGTGTCACTAAGAAGACTACACCTCCGTCCTCTTCAATACCATCTAGCTTTTCACTGGAAAAAGGACAAGACGCTAGAAGCGGTCTCGATCCCGGTTTCCGAAAAGATAAAGTCTTGTCTGACTTGGTGAAAGGACAATATCAACCTAAGAGAGGGTCTTCCCCTGGCTGTTCAGACTCCCAACCACGTTCTCTTCTCGGACGCATCGGACGTAGGCTGGGGTGCGACATTAGACGGTCGGGAATGCTCGGGAATATGGAACTCGAGTCAAAGGACAATGCATTTCAACTGCAAGGAGCTACTGGCAGTACGTCTGGCCTGGAAAAGCTTCAGGTCTCTCCTTCAAGGCAAAGTGGTGGAGGTGAACTCGGACAACACCACGGCTTTGGCGTACATCTCCAAGCAAGGAGGGACCTACTCTCTGACGTTGTACAAGATAGCAAGGGACCTCCTCACCTGGTCAAAAGGTCTAAACATATCACTAGTAACGAGGTTCATCCAAGGCAACTTGAATGTCATGGCAGATTGTCTCAGTCGGAAGGGACAAATAATTCCAACAGAATGGACCCTCCACAAGGATGTATGCAAGAGACTTTGGGCCACCTGGGGCCAGCCAACCATAGATCTCTTCGCAACCTCGATGACCAAGAGGCTCCCAATATTTTGCTCACCAATCCCGGACCCAGCAGCAGTTCATATAGATGCCTTTCTCCTAGATTGGTCACATCTAGATCTATATGCATTCCCTCCGTTCAAGATTGTCAACAAGGTACCGCAGAAGTTCGCCTCTCACGAAGGGACAAGGTTGACGCTAGTTGCTCCCCTCTGGCCCGCGAGAGAATGGTTCACCGAGGTACTTCAATGGCTAGTAGACGTTCCCAGAACACTTCCCCTAAGGGTGGACCTTCTACGTCAGCCACACGTAAAGAAGGTACACCAAGGCCTCCACGCTCTTCGTCTGACTGCCTTCAGACTATCGAAAGACTCTCGAGAGCTAGAGGCTTTTCGAAGGAGGCAGCCAGAGCGATTGCTAGAGCAAGGAGAACATCCACCCTTAGAGTCTACCAATCGAAGTGGGAAATCTTCCGAAACTGGTGCAAGTCAGTATCCGTATCCTCGACCAGTACCTCTGTAACTCAAATAGCTGACTTCCTCTTATATCTGAGGAAAGAACGATCTCTTTCAGCTCCCACTATCAAGGGTTACAGAAGCATGTTGGCATCAGTCTTCCGTCACAGAGGCTTAGATCTTTCCAACAATAAAGATCTACAGGACCTCCTTAAGTCTTTTGAGACCACGAAGGAGCGTCGTTTGGTTACACCTGGTTGGAATTTAGACGTGGTACTAAGATTCCTTATGTCAGACAGGTTCGAGCCGCTACAATCAGCCTCCCTGAAAGATCTCACCTTAAAGACTCTTTTCCTGGTATGCTTAGCCACAGCTAAAAGAGTCAGTGAGATTCATGCCTTCAGCAAGAACATCGGATTCTCATCTGAAACGGCTACATGTTCTCTACAACTTGGTTTTGTAGCCAAAAACGAGCTGCCTTCTCGACCTTGGCCAAAATCGTTCGATATTCCAAGCTTATCGTATGGTTGGAAATGAACTAGAAAGAGTCTTATGCCCTGTAAGAGCTCTTAAGTTCTATTTAAAACGAACTAAACCTTTACGAGGCCTGTCTGAAGCTTTATGGTGTTCAGTTAAGAAACCATCTTTGCCTTTGTCAAAGAATGCTTTATCCTTTTTTATCAGACTGTTAATACGAGAAGCTCATTCCCATCTGAATGAGGAAGACCAAGCTTTGCTGAAGGTAAGGACACACGAAGTTAGAGCTGTCGCAACTTCCGTGGCCTTTAAACAAAATAGATCTCTGCGAAGTATAATCGACGCAACCTATTGGAGAAGCAAGTCAGTGTTCGCGTCTTTTTATCTTAAGGATGTCCAGTCTCTTTACGAGAACTGCTAAACTCTGGGACCATTCGTAGTAACGAGTGCAGTAGTGGGTGAGGGCTCAACCACTACAATTCCCTAATTCCATAACCTTTTTAATCTTTCTCTTGAAATGTTTTTATTGTTGTTTTTGGGTTCTCCGGAAGGCTAAGAAGCCTTTCGCATCCTAGTTGATTTGGCGGGTGGTCAAAGTCATTTCTTGAGAAGCGCCTAGATTAGAGGTTTTGATGAGGTCCTGTTGTATGGGTTGCAACCCTTGATACTTCAGATCCTAGGGGTCGCTCAGCATCCTAAGAGGATCGCGAGGCTCCGTAAGGAAGACGTACTTAAAAAGGCAGAGTAATTGTTCAAGTCGACTTCCTTACCAGGTACCTATTTATTTTGTTTTAGATATTTTGATAACTTCTAAAATGAAATAAAAATTCTTAGCTCATATGATGTAAACATATTTTGCTGGTCTCTACCCACCCCCCTGGGTGTGAATCAGCTATTATAATCACCGGCTAAGTTAAATATTGAAAAATGTTATTTTGATAATAAAATAAATTTTTGAATATACTTACCCGGTGATTATAAATTAAAGGACCCTCCCTTCCTCCCCAATAGAGACGCAGTGGACCGAGGAGAAAATTGAGTTCTTTGTTTACAATGAGTACTGGGTATCTGAACGACAGATGGCGCTGTTGAGTACACCCCCTACCTGTGTAGCGATCGCTGGCAAATTTTTCCGTAGAGTTTTTCTGTCGAGCAACAGAGTTGCAGCTATTATAATCACCGGGTAAGTATATTCAAAAATTTATTTTATTATCAAAATAACATTTTACAAGTTTAACCCATATTTAAAACTTGAAAATACGTACTTATTTCTGGCTGTCATCAAAATATTGTAATACCTTGAAATATTTCCCTCCTATTTAGTATGATGAGTTTTATGTCAAATTACAAGGAATTTCCGGTTTTGATGTTTCCAAGCGAAAGCATCAGGTAAAGGTTGAAATTTGTTGAGGAAAACATTCCACGTGGGTATTCGCAAAAAAATGAAATTAGAATTTCAATCCTGTTTTCTATAGAACTGTTGTGTAGTTGAAATTAAATATATGGAATATGTCAAGCTTCACATAACCTGACTGATAGTCACATTGCTGTGCGCTTTTGTATTATGGACCGTAATCAAACACACCTACTTAGAAATAATACTAATCACTATTTACACATACATAGACTTACATACATTTACTAATAATAATCAAATTTTCTTTCTGTATAAGCCCAAGGGCTCCAAAAAGGAAAAATAGCCCCATGAGGAAAGGAAATAAACAATGAAAAGTAATGAATAAAAAATATAAAAAAAGATAGGCAACAGCATTAAAATGGATCTGTCGTATTTTAACTTTGAAGAGAGACTTATCAGTCTCTTCAACATAAAAACTTACACTTAATTTTGAATTTCTAAAGTTCAGCTAATTCAACTGCCCGATCATTCATCAATTTCAAAGGTTCCTTACTTGACCGGTTCTAAAGCCCATACCAAGGTCCCAACTTCGCCTAGTACAAAGTGACTTCCACCAAGAAATAAGACAGGCAATCAAAATATCTCAAGATTTAACCCGAGGAAAGCAAACTGGGCAGTCTTTACTGAAATAATTGAGCAACATGTTGACATCATACCATCTGAAAATGATGAATATGACAAACTTAATTACCTAGAAACTGCAGAAAGGAATATGACCAAATTAAAAAACTATGAGAATTACACCTCCTCATACGATGGAGACCCATTCAGCCTAGACATTATTGGAATGGGGGGGAATTATTCTAACACTTCTAAGCCAAGAGAGTCGGCAATGATGGCATGACCTGGATATGACTCAATAGTAGAAATACATGGTTAACTGCTCGTAAACTCAGTTTCGAAAACAGACCACCACAATTAGTAGCAGCAGTAAAACCCAATGACATTGCGCACCAACTGATTATTTCTTGGGTAAAAGTTTAAATCAGTCAAGGAAAACCTTCCATATCGGTTATCACCATTGTTGTATCTAGCATGTAATATGAAGGCTTATGGGGTGGTACGTATGACGTCTGCTTTGAATTTTTTGTGAACCACCAAAGTTTATAGGGCCGCGGGGAAAATGATCGTGTCAGCTTTCACATACTATTTTTATCTGCATCAGCACAAACACTAATACAGAAAATTAAAGATACCTGTTAACCCTTTTACCCCCGGGGTATTTGGAAATTTCCAACCCTTAACCCCCAAGGGGTTATTTTTTTCCCAGCACATTTTGCAGTATATTTTCTTTAAATTGCTCTAACAGCCTTAGTTTTTGTCATAGAGAGGTCGGGTTGGTCTCATTCTCTTGGAAAATGCCTGAATTTTCTCAAAAAATTATCAAAAAATATGAAAAACCAATTTTTATAGCATTTTTTTGCAAGGACGTACCGGTACGTCCATGGGGGTAAAGGGATGGCTTTTGTGAAACGTACCAGTACGTCCTTTGGGGGTAAAAGGGTTAATACAGTAATTTGGTTTATAAATAACATAAGTATTCAAGTTATCACGTGATAAATACCTTTTCCGTATAAGTCATGGTTCAAGTTAAGAAACACCATCTGATCAATACCTTGAAATTTAGTTTTAATTTCAAATTTAAACAATAGTAGTAATAATGATGATAACAATAACGTTGATAGTAATTATAATAGATAAAAACAAAATATTCCATAAATTTCTTGAATATTTCAAAAGTCAGTTAAATTTTACATTTCATGAATAGCTTCCGAAATTATTTCAAACAGGATCTTGCACCACAAATGACAAATAGTCGACGGCCCGAGCCTTACACCTTATAATAAACTTATACATGTTAACACTACAATCATTGCCTTCGCCAAAATCGAAGAATTGTTCGAAGGTTATGTATTCACCTCTGTTGTTGTTTGTTTGTGAGCAACTTTTACACAAAAACTGTTAATGATTTTGACCAAACTTGGTGGTCATGTTGGGTATGACCCAAGGGTGAATCTCAACATCAAAGTACAAGTACACAACAGTACAGTACTCCGAAAAAAATCGCCATGTTAAGTAAATGGCAAATATTTTGCTAGCTTAATTTTTGTTTGTGAACAACATTACACAAAAACTACAGAACCAATTTCAACATAATTTGGTGGATATGTGGGATATTACCCAAGGACACATCCATTAAAATTTGAAGAAAATGCATTGAAATACAAGTACGCAGTGGGGTTCAGAGCAAACTAAGACTGCTTGGCGTAGAGAAGGTATGCTCTCTTCCGAGTGCCCCTTTAGTCAATTCAGATAAAATAGTTTAAAAGTACTGACCTCATGCCTTCTACTGGGGACCCCTTGAGGACCTGGACTTGAGCATTGATAGTAACACACAAACTGCTCTAAGGTTAGTTCCATGGCCTGCCTGGTGACCTCAACGACTAGGGCAACAGTCTTCTCTTTCCTGAACTCTTAACCACAAAATTTGTTCTTCACCATTCACTAGCCACTGATTGAATGTGTCCATTCAGTTTACTACAACATCCACTAGATGGCAGCACCTTTTGTCCAATTCAACAACAAGGACCCTCAACTGACAGTTTTATCAATCGCTAGGGGGCAGCAGCTGAGCTTGAACTTCTGACGATTGTTGACGCCATTTTCGGTGTTAATAACTCTTCTCCATCACATTTGGAAATTCAGATTATTACCTTTTTGGCTTGGGGAACATCTGTATTTCTTGTTTCAAATAGTTTTTTAATGAAAACTACGTATTTGTGTTATGGCTAAAACGTACTTTTATTAGATTTAAGCAAGTGCATCTGCTCCCTAACGCCACCCTTTTATGACCAGGGTGCCTGTTTACTTACTTTTTCCTCAAAACTTGGACTGAAAGATATTAATGTAAGTATCCCATAAACGTTTAGGACACAACTTTTTTCTGATTAACTCAAACAGATAGTAATTTTTAATTTACGGGGGGTTGTTATGAATAAATATTTTCTGCTCATTTCTTGAAGTTATATTCATGGTATTTCTTTGTCTGCTCATTTATATTATTACTGTTTTTGTGTTATGGTTATGTTGAAAGATGCATAGTGTCGGAGGCAGTAACTAAATATGCCTAAAGTGTGAAATTTGTCCAGAAAGTAAGAAGACGAGAATGTATTATGCTAGCAACGTCTTACTCGTATGGGCATTTGGTATATGTAGCGTATATATTTCTTGATTTGAGGGAAGGGGGCTCACTACTGCTTAGTAAATAACCTTGAAATATGATGAATATGTCCTTATGGTCCCCATTGGTGAGGAAAATTACTGCTAAAATTTATACCAAATTATGTTCAAATCATTAGAAAATTATAAGAAGGAGTATCTTGGTTATGTTTTTGAGGATTGTTGTAACATGAAGATACTGTATTGTAATTTCAGGTGTTCTAAGAAGTGTTCCCCTCCGGGACAGTTTATGCAAGAGAACGCTCGTTATCTTTCAACACTTAAAGATCATAGCAACAGTTAAGTTCTTTGGCCTATAGTTTATAGTACTGTACAGTCTTCCCTTAACATTTGCAGGGTTTACAACAGATATGGACACGCTATTTGTTCCTACTCAAATATAAATCACCGTCCTCTAATAAAGTATGATTTCAGGGAAGCTAAAAACAGCTGTTGAAATTTATAACAAGTTGGAGGTAGTAGCTAGTTGGTTATGGATAAGCATGCTCATAATTGTGGCAGGTTTATAAGTAGGCTTGCCGTGGATGCCCATCTACTTTTTGCAAGGGGCATTACTATTCTCATTCGTTCCCCTATGACGACTGCAGGTTGTGGCCGACTGCAATAGGTTTAGTTTAGACAGATGAAGAAAGCTTAGAGAAACTGTTTGGCTTCGTGTACGGCAACACCCAAACCGTTGCCAAGGAAAATCTTTAGCTCCTCACCATCCGGCTTTCGACCTTCTGTGCCTTATTCAGGTTCCACAGGAACTGAGTCCTCTGGAAGTCTCTTCCAGGACCAGCCTAAACAGTTTCCTGTTTCAACCACTGGTTGGTTGCTGTCCTATTCTTCACCTCGACCAGGAATTCGACAATATTGAAACCCATGATTATTCAGCCTTAATCTGCTCAGGCAGAATGCAGGAACCTTCCTGATGCAGCACCTAGGTTACTAGTGTGTCTACAGGTTCAAAAGGAATATTGACAGAGAAGAACTTGCTTGAAGTCTTCAAAGACAGTTCCCCAGGCCTTTACACTCCAAGATCATTGCTTTGTCTGACTCTTGCACCATCAGACATACTGATCCAAAGAGACGACGAAAGGACCATCCCGGTTTGAGTGCACGAATTCGGGAATGTCAGATCTACCTTGACCTTCAGCAAGAACCTGTCAGTGGCGCTAGTCCTAAGGTAGGAGTCTGATAAGATAGGGTTTGCAATTTCGGTTAAGAAGGAGATATAAGAATCTCTGGCTTTTTTCCTCTTCTTTCTTCCCCTCTGTTTGGGTGATGGTCATTCTGTTTTCTTTACAGTCCAGCTTTGTATTTACGTATCTCCCCGCGTCCTACCACCAATATCTCTCAATGACCATACATTCAGATAATATAACTTTACAGATATAGATTCATCCGGGACTGACTGCCAGTCTCCTGGTAGGGACCTAGCGTGATACTTGCAAACATCATGCTCAGGTAGTTAGGAGTTTGACAGTACAGTAGTCATCCCCTTTCTCTGCAGGAGCAAATTACTGTACTTTGATATTTCCTTGTTTAGTAAACCAGGGAGTTCCCACTAAAGAATGATGGTCTATATTAGTATAGGAACAAAACACAAATTTAGAAGTAATCTATATTTTTCCTATTTTACCAAAGTCCTTAAATTTACACTGCCCGCCTTATCTACCGTGCAAGTCCTAGGCTAAGGTCAAAGTGAAGGGTTGCTCCACCCACCAACAACTATAACTGCCTCGTTCAAGGTTAAAACGGCTGATCCAGCTTCGCTGAAATCACACACTTATTAAAGGTCGGAAGTTTGTGTAGTCATGAAAAATACAAACTTTTAGAATTGTTATTTGTTGGAAATGCTTCAACCAATCCTATGATTAGGAAAGAATATCTTCAAATCCCACATTATTATTCTGGGGGATTTGTGCGACTCCCAACAAATACATAGTCCAGTACGCAAATCTTAGGGATGACTGTATTGCATAAAGAAAAAGGTTGATTTAACCCTATTCAGTATTACAGATGTTAGATATTTTGAACAGTCTCCTAAATGCAAGGTTTACTTCTTTCGTTACTAATTTTAGAGTACATTAGTTTAGCGCTCTAGTTATGGAGTGGTCTGTAGTTCTTGTAGTTTATAAGAAATATGCAACCATTAAACACTTGCAATGCAGTCTGCCTGTTATCATATCTTGCTGTTAGTGGGAAGAAAGCATTTTATGAGATGTTCCCTTAGTTCCCTTAACAGGACCAATATGGTAGCCATGTGTACCCTGAAACTAGTTGAAGGATATCCTTAATCGCCCAAAGTGAATCTTTTAATGAGAATAACTTACAAAATTTGATTTTTCTGACCTACCTCCACCGAGGATGTTTCGTAAAATATTTTATTTTATTTAGATTTCTTTTTGTGTGCGTATTTTTTAGTTGGTGATTTTCATGATTAACAAGAAATGATTGGAATTGTTAGAGATAGGAATAGTGCTTCTGGGTAGAACATTTCTCAAAGAATGTATTACTCTCAGCCCTGTATTAAACATTTCAGGTATGAGAAACCAAACTATTGTATGGTTTGATCACCAATTTATGATGCGGTTGGCCCTTAACATTTGGCAGTGTTAAGTGAATTACGTGCTAATGTTGAAAATTCACTAATGTGTTACCCTTACAGACCCCATTTTTGTATTTTGACATAAGTAAAATCTAGTACATTTTAGACTTAATAGAAAAGATATAGAAAAAACAGTACTGTTTTCATAGTTATATAACTTCAAATTATTATTATTTATTATTATTATTATTATTATTATTATTATTATTATTATTACTAGCCAAGCTACAATCCTAGTTGGAAAAGCAAGATGCTATAAACCAAAGGGCTCCAACAGGGAAAAATAGCCCATGAGGAAAGAAAATAAGGAAATAAATACACGATTTAAGAAATAACGAAAAATTAAAATAAAATATTTTAAAAAACATTAATAAGACTAAAACATAATTAATATGTAGACTAAAAAGACTTATGTCATCACTTTCCTCCGCAGGAGCAAATTGCTTTGGTATTTCTGTTTAGTAAACCAAGGAACCATAATATTCATAGTTATATAACACAAAATACATAAAATACATCAGTTACATGACAGCAAATACAGTTCATATCCATCACAGGAGACAAAGGGCCACTGTTGCACAAGGATTTCAAATTCACTTATACAACACTATCATTGTTCTCAACTCATTTTGTCCCGTGTTATCTAACTGAATGATATTCTGTGAATGCCCTTGTATAACTGCGAGTGGTGTTACTTTAGTCTCTCAATGCCCATTTCTGTATTGGTGTTTGCCGTTACGCTCTCTTGGGAAGACTAAGACTTGATACAGTTACAGTATATAGGTACAGTGTAAGTGAAATTTCAAACCGTTTCCTATTAAAAGCGTCGGATGTTTTTTCAATTGAGGTACAGTCTCATTTATATGAATGAAAATACTGTACTCTACTCTGTATTCACTGTTATTTAACTGTTGAATCCTGCAAATAGCCAAGAATATATTGGGAGGTTATGTCTTCTCTTACCAAGACAGTCTTGTTTCGTTTGCCATGTACGGGATATGTCTATCGCAGAAGTATGCCTTTTTAACTTCTAAATACTAAAGTGACAGAACTTGTCCAAGTTACGTATTTAAAAATAAAACTTGTAGCAGTTCTTTTTTTGACAGAAATATCTCATAAAGTGATTTTATTTGTTTTTCTCTTCCTTGATTCTTTACAGCTGGCCGTACAAACCGCATGACCTTATGTCATTCTCCTTTTTGTGATGTTCCAGATTGTTTCAATTCATTTTTGAAGTTGGTGAGGCTTTCCCCGAGTTATTCTGCAATTATATGTCTGGTCACGGCGTGCATTGTAGCAGTGTTGTGGTTGAGTTTAGTCTGATTACATGTCACACGTTCACAAGTAATCAGAGCACTTTTAATGTTATTTATTTGTCTATAACTGTACGTAGTGTTTGATTGTCCACACAGTACATATGATTACATTTTCACTTTAAAGCATCACAGCCATAGTGTACTAAAGTACAGTACTGTATTTCGATAGGTAGATAAACACTTAATTACAGGTAATTTTGCTATTTTTACGATTGAAAGTACTTCCTGTTGACGCACATAACTGACTGTTTATAGCAATTGTGAAGATTTCAAGAATATTAATCCTGCTTTTGAATCTGTTTTGTAAAATTTGTCTTTGTCGGGGGTAATCGTGACGAACCTTTTTACTCATGGTTTTCCCACAACAGTATTATACTGTATTAGATGCTTTTGGGTATGTCCCTTTGGTAAGAAGCAGAGTTAATTAGGTATTAATTACATTTTTTAAATATTAAACTTAGCCGGTGAATATATAATAGCTGACGTCTCCGACGGCTCGACAGATTCCAAAAACTCGCGAGCGATCGCCGTGAAGGTTGCGGGTGTGCCCACCAGCGCCGACTATCGGTCAGATACCGCATATACTTGTCAATTTCTCCAGTTCTTCTCTGTCGGTCTTGTCGACAAGTTGGTTCCGCTCGCTTTATGACCGAGTTTTCGACCGAATTGGTGAAGTACTTTATTTTGGTTGTTTATTGGCTTTCGCTGTGTTGGTGTGTTTCTTCAATTAAACTCTTGAAACCCTTTTTTTGGCTGGTGTTTATTGTTGATGAATTTGGTTCTGACTTGGATTTTCTCTGATTGTTCAAAATGGCTGACCCTTCTCCTGTATATCGCAAGTGTGCGAGGGATTGTAACAAACGTCTTCCCAAGGCCTCTATCGACCCTCATACTGTTTGTTCTAATTGCCGGGGTAAATCCTGCCAATTAGGAGATCGGTGTGAGGAGTGCGTGGTCTTGTCGGAATTCGAATGGCTTGAGTATGAAAAATATACTCGTAAGCTTGAGAGAGATAAGGTGAGGAGAAGCTCCTCTAGATCTTTGGAATTTTCCTCCTCCCATGCCCCTGAACCTAATCCTTCCCCTGTAGTAGTTGTTCCTGAACCCCCTACTAGCACTCATGAACCGTCCATGCGGGATATGTTTTTAGCGATTCAAGCTTTAGGCGAAAGAGTTGAGTCCTTAGCATCGGACAGAAACCAACTTATGTCAGATGTTAAGTTGTTGAAGTGTCAGAGTGGTAAAACAGAAAATCTAAGTGATAAAGTGATAAGTGCGCAAAATGTGTTTAGTGTTGCGACCGAGGGTTCGTCTGTTCGTGCTTGTCGCTCCCCTAGTCCGAGACCTCTTTCAGGCTCCCCTGCACCAGGGAGAAGTAATTGTCGTAGGACTTAAGGGGGCGAGAGGCGTAAACCAACGTTCAGACGTTCCCTCTTTGGTATCGGACGTTTCTCGTCAAGATCGTCCTTACCATAAGACGGGTGAGACTAAGTTCTCCTCGTCCTCCGAAGACTTATCGCACAAGAAACCTTGGCGCAAGGTTTCTAGACCCTTGAAGCGAAAGTCAGTCCCTTCAGGACAGGTCCAGCGTCCTGGCTGTAGCCATTGGGGCAGCTCTGACCTTTTGCAGTCGTCGGATGACTGTTCGCCTGTTAAGCGAAAGCGTAACACGGGGTCCGAGGGTCTCGGTAGAGGCAATGTTTTGCCAACGCAGACGTTACCGACATCACGGCCCGTTCCGACTCCCGTTGATCTGAAGTGGGGTGTCCTGCGGGACATGCAGTCTAAGCTTGCCTCCCTTATTGAAGAGTACGACTTTGATCAGGTTCACGATGATCCTTTGCTTGCGAGTCGCCAGTGCGCTGAACGTGACTCTGGCCTTCAGCCGCCTAAACGAGTGTTTTCTCGTCCGTTTGACGTTAGTGCTAACGTTTCTAGTGCTTTGAAACGCGATGCTAGTCGTGTGCCTAGTCATTCACGTCAGTCACGTGACATGGATCCCTCTTTGCTACAGTCTCAGACTGACGTTCACCTGCTGCCGCCGCAGCCCCGCACTGACGTTCGCCGACCGGCTCCGTTGCCTCGACGTGACGTTGAGCGTCGGTCACCGCAGTCGGAGGTTGTTTTGCCTGCTCAGACTCTGCAGTCAATGCAGGTCCGACGTGATGTCGAGCGTCAATCAACTTCAGCTGTTGTTGTTGGTCAGTCACAAGACTTTCAGTCCTTTCAGCAGCGACGTGACGTCGTTTCCTCTTCTGCTGCTGCTGCTCCGTTGCTTGTTGACATTGCCTGTCAAGCGTTGCCTCCTCGGCATGTCTCTCCGTATCATGAGACTCGGCAGTTGTCGGACGAAGTTCCGTCGGATGAGGAAGTCGCTGATCCCCTTCCAACTGATATACCTTTGGGGACTTTGTCAGATGGAGAGGAGCCTAGAGTTGCTCAGCCCTCTCTTGATTTTAAAAAGATCATGCTGATTTTTAAGGAACTGTTTCCTGACCATTTTGTGACTGCTGCTCCTCGTTCGCCTCCATCAGAGTTTACGCTAGGCCTAGCTACTTCGACGCCGTCGTTTACTAAGCTAGTGCTCTCTCGCTCTTCTAAGAGAGCTTTGCGTTTACTAGGCGATTGGTTGATCACCAGGAGGAGTTTGGGGAAGACAGCCTTTGCTTTCCCCCCTTTTAAACTGGCTTCTAGAGCGAGCGTCTGGTATGACACGGGAGAAGTTCTCGGCTTGGGAGTTCCTGCCTCTGCCCAGGGAGACTTCTCAAGCCTCGTAGACTCTCCCCGTCGCCTGGCCATGAGACGCTCAAAAGTTTGCTGGTCCTCTTCGGACCTTGATCATCTCCTCAAAGGGGTTTATAGGGCCTTCGAAGTTTTTAACTTCTTGGATTGGTCGCTGGGAGCCTTGAGCAGGAAGATCTCTTCGGCCGACCGTGATGTATCCATGCTAATTATGTCCTGCATGGACAAAGCTATCCGTGATGGCTCTAATGAGATCGCTGCTACCTTTACGGCAGGTGTCCTTAAGAAGAGGGAGACTCTTTGTTCGTTCCTTTCGGCAGGAGTAACTCCCTGTCAAAGGTCAGAGCTTCTCTTTGCTCCGTTGTCATCTGCCTTGTTCCCTCAGCAGTTGATTAAGGATATCGCAGCTTCTCTGGTGCAGAAGGATACCCACGACTTGATGGCTACGTCGGCGCGTAAGGCTGCTCCTTCATCATCTTATGTCGTTGGACCCAAGCTCGATACTCCAGCAATGAGGTTTATCCCGCCCTTTCGTGGCAGAGCCCCCAGTAAGGGAGGCGCTCGTGCCGATAGTAAGAGAGGCAAGAGGAGAGGATCTAAGTCCTCCTGTGGCAGAGTCTGACTGCCCACGTCCTCAGACAGCGGTAGGGGCCAGACTGAACAACTTCTGGCAGGCCTGGGAGAAGAGGGGTGCAGACCGGGAGTCTGTTTTGTTGCTAAAGGAGGGGTACAAAATTCCTTTTGTACGGAGACCTCCTCTGGTAAAAGTCCCTATAGACCTCTCTCCCAGGTATCGAGAGGAGTCAAGGAGACAGGCACTACAGCTGCAGGTGTCTCAGTTGCTAGAGAAGGGAGTGGTGGTTAAAGTCTCGGACCTTCAATCACCGGGATTTTACAACCGTCTCTTCCTAGTACCAAAGCATACAGGAGGTTGGAGGCCGGTGCTGGATGTCGGTGCGCTCAACGTTTTTGTTGTCAAAACAAAATTTACGATGGAGACCACCAAATCCGTTCTAGCAGCGGTCAGAGAGGGAGACTGGATGGTCTCTCTCGACCTGCAGGATGCGTACTTCCACATTCCTATACACCCGGATTCTCAACCGTATCTGAGGTTTGTATCCAGGAATGTGGTGTACCAATTCCGAGCACTGTGCTTCGGCCTCAGCCCTGCTCCTCTTGTTTTTACGAGGCTCATGAGAAATGTGGCAAAATTTCTACATTTATCGGGGATTCGAGCCTCCCTGTACCTGGACGACTGGCTGCTCAGAGCGTCGTCCCGTCATCGCTGTCTGCAGGACCTTCAATGGACGTTGGATCTTGCAAAGGAGTTGGGACTGTTGGTGAACATAGAGAAGTCTCAGCTGACTCCCTCCCAAACGATTCTCTATTTGGGGATGGAGATTCACAGTCTAGCTTTTCGGGCTTTTCCGTCTGCCACCAGGATAGAGCAAGCCTTGCTCAAAGTCCGCCTCATGCTGAGGAAAGACCATTGCTCTGTGAGAAGTTGGATGAGCCTCCTAGGGACGCTGTCATCCCTGGAACAATTTATCTCTCTAGGGAGACTTCACCTTTGCCCTCTCCAGTTCCATCTAGACTCCCATTGGAACAAGAACAAGACTTTGGAGGCGGTCTCGATTCCGATCTCCGAACCAGTAAAGACGTGCCTGAACTGGTGGGACAGCAATATAGGTCTACGAGAGGGTCTGTCCCTGGCGGTCAAGAACCCAAACCACGTGTTATTTTCAGACGCGTCGGATTTGGGTTGGGGAGCGACTCTGGACGGTCTGGAATGTTCGGGTCTTTAGACGACAGATCAGAGGAGCCTTCACATCAACTGCAAGGAGCTGTTGGCTGTTCACTTGGCCTTGACGAGTTTCGAGAGTCTTCTCCGAAACAAGGTGGTGGAAGTGAATGCGGACAACACCACAGCCTTGGCGTACATCTCCAAGCAAGGAGGCACTCACTCCCACACTCTGTTCGTCATCGCAAGGGACCTCCTCATCTGGTCAAAAGATCGAGGCATCTCACTGTTGACGAGGTTCGTCCAGGGGAAATTGAACGTCTTGGCGGACTGTCTCAGTCGGAGAGGTCAGGTGATCCCTACAGAATGGACCCTCCACAAGGACGTGTGCAAGAGTCTTTGGATGACTTGGGGTCAGCCCACCATAGACCTCTTTGCGACCTCACTGACCAAAAGGCTCCCGACCTATTGCTCTCCAGTTCCAGATCCAGAGGCGGCCCACATAGATGCCTTTCTGTTGGACTGGTCTCACATGGACGCTTACGCATTTCCGCCGTTCAAGATCATCAACAAGGTTTTGCAGAAGTTCGCCTCTCACGAAGGGACAAGGTTGATGTTGGTTGCTCCCCTCTGGCCCGCGAGAGAGTGGTTCACAGGGGTACTTCAATGGCTGGTAGACGTCCCAAGGAGTCTGCCATTACGGATGGATCTCTTACGGCAGCCCCACGTAAGGAGTCTTCATCAAAGCCTCCCCGCGCTTCGTCTGACTGCCTTCAGACTATCGAAAGACTCTCAAGAGCTCGAGGCTTTTCGAAGGAGGCAGCCAGAGCGATCGCGAGGGCTAGGAGATCATCTACTATCAAGGTCTACCAGTCGAAGTGGGAGGTCTTTAGAGAGTGGTGCAAGTCCTCCTCTATTTCCTCTTCCAGTACCTCTGTAGCCCAAATTGCGGACTTTCTCCTGCATCTGAGAAATGTTCGCTCCCTCTCTGCTCCCACTATTAAAGGCTACAGGAGCATGTTGGCGTCTGTTTTCAGACATAGAGGCTTGGATCTGTCAAATAACAAAGATCTCCAAGATCTCCTTAAGTCCTTCGAGACCTCTAAGGAGCGTCGTATGTCAACTCCCGCTTGGAACTTAGACGTGGTCCTAAGGTTCCTAATGTCAGACAGGTTTGAGCCATTGCATTCAGCCTCCCTGAAGGATCTCACCCTCAAGACACTTTTTTTGGTGTGCTTGGCTTCGGCTAAAAGGGTCAGTGAGATCCATGCTTTTAGTAAGAATATCGGCTTCTCTACAAATAAAGCTACATGTTCGCTTCAACTTGGTTTTTTGGCCAAGAATGAACTGCCTTCTCGTCCTTGGCCTAAATCTTTTGAAATACCTAGTCTGTCAGAAATCGTAGGTAACGAAGTTGAAAGAGTACTGTGCCCGTTAGAGCTCTTAAGTTTTACTTAGCTCGAACTAAACCATTACGAGGTGGTTCTGAGGCCTTATGGTGCTCAGTTAAGAAGCCCTCTTTGCCCATGTCTAAAAATGCGCTATCGTACTTTATTAGACTTTTAATCCGGGAGGCACATTCTCATTTAAATGAGAAAGATCGTTGTTTGCTTAAGGTCAAGACGCACGAAGTGAGAGCGATAGCAACTTCGGTGGCTTTCAAGCAAAACAGGTCTCTTCGAAGTATTATGGACGCGACCTTTTGGAGGAGCAAGTCGGTGTTCGCTTCATTTTACTTAAAAGACGTCCAGACTCTTTATGAGGACTGCTACACCCTGGGTCCATTCGTTGCAGCGAGTGCAGTAGTGGGTGAGGGTTCTACCACTACATTCCCTTAATCCCAATATCCTTTTAATCTTCTCTTGAAACGTTTTTAATCTTGTCTTGGGTTGTACGGAAGACTAGGAAGTCTTTCGCATCCTTTTTGATTTGGCGGGTGGTCAAATGTTGTTTCTTGAGAGCGCCCAGATTAAGGGTATTGATGAGGTCCTGTTATAGGGGTGTTCGCCCTGGATATAACAGCTCCTGGGAGTCTTTCAGCATCCTGAGAGGATGGCTGGGCTTCGTGAGGAAAGCGGACTAATGAGGCAGAGTAATCGTCAGAGTCAGCTTCCTTGCCAGGTACCTATACTTAAGTTGGTTTTTTATGAAATAATTGTCAAAAAACTCTTGAGCATATACGCCTTTATTGTATTAATACTGGTCTCTACCCACCACCATGGGTGTGAATCAGCTATTATATATTCACCGGCTAAGTTTAATATTTAAAAATGATCTTTTGATTATAAAATAAATTTTTGAATATACTTACCCGGTGAATATATAAATTAAAGGCCCTCCCTTCCTCCCCGATAGAGACCCAGCGGAATGAGAAGAACTGGAGAAATTGACAAGTATATGCGGTATCTGACCGATAGTCGGCGCTGGTGGGCACACCCGCAACCTTCACGGCGATTGCTCGCGAGTTTTTGGAATCTGTCGAGCCGTCGGAGACGTCAGCTATTATATATTCACCGGGTAAGTATATTCAAAAATTTATTTTATAATCAAAATATCATATTAACTACAGTATTCCAAAGCAAATAGACATTCTATACAGTAGTTCCTTTTTCCTAATCTACAGATAAAGTAATTCCCTGGCTTTCATGGGTGTTATGATCCAAGCCCCCACTGCAATATCTGAAGAAAGCAAAGTAGATACAGAGATCTTAAGACTTTTTTCATTACTTTTATTATCTGTTTACAGGAGCATAATATATAAAGATTTGCGT